>NC_088243.1:75503741-75731241 GCF_036934945.1 Oncorhynchus masou masou | reverse complement strand
TTCACAGCTTTGTGGAAGTTACCTGTGGCGCTGATGTTTAGGCCAAGGTATGTATAGTTTTTTGTTTGCTCTAGGGCAACAGTTTCTAGATGGAATTTGTATTTGTGGTCCTGGCGACTGGACCTTTTTTGGAACACCATTATTTTGGTCTTACTGAGATTTACTGTCAGGGCCCAGGTCTGGCAGAATCTGTGCAGAAGATCTAGGTGCTGCTGTAGGCCCTCCTTGGTTGGTGACAGAAGCACCAGATCATCAGCAAACAGTAGATATTTGACTTCAGATTTTAGTAGGGTGAGGCCGGGTGCTGCAGACTTTTCTAGCGCCCGCGCCAATTCGTTGATATATATGTTGAAGAGGTTGGAACTTAAGCTGCATCCCTGTCTCACCCCACGGCCCTGTGGGAAGAAATAGGTGTGTTTTTTTGCCTATTTTAACAGCACACTTGTTGTTTGTGTACATGGATTTTATAATGGTGTATGTTTTACGCCCAACACCACTTTCCATCAATTTGTATAGCAGACCCTCATGCCAAATTGAGTCGAAGGCTTTTTTGAAATCAACAAAGCATGAGAAGACTTTGTTTTGGTTTGTTTGGTTGTCTATTAGGGTGTCCAGGGTGAATACATGGTCTGTTGTACGGTAATTTGGTAAAAAGCCAATTTGACATTTGCTCAGTACATTGTTTTCATTGAGGAAATGTACGAGTCTGCTGTTAATGATAATGCAGAGGATTTTCCCAAGGTTGCTGTTGACGCATATCCCACGGTAGTTATTGGGGTCATATTTGTCTCCACTTTTGTGGATTGGGGTGATCAGTCCTTGGTTTCAAATATTGGGGAAGTTGCCAGAGCTGAGGACGATGTTAAAGAGTTTTAGTATAGCCAATTGGAATTTGTTGTCTGTATATTTGATCAATTCATTAAGGATACCATCAACACCACATGCCTTTTTGGGTTGGAAGGTTTTTATTTTGTCCTGTAGCTCATTCAAGGTAATTGGAGAATCCAGTGGGTTCTGGTAGTCTTTAATAGATTCTAATATTTGTCTCTCTCTCTCTCTGTCTCTCTCTCTGTCGCTCTCTCTCTCTCTCAGTCGCTCTCTCTCTCAGTCTCTCTGTCTCTCTCTCTGTTGCGCTCTCTCTGTCTCTCACTCTCTCTCCCTCTGTCTCTCTCTCTGTCGCTTTCTCTCTCTCTGTCGCTCTCTCTCTCTGTCGCTCTCTCTCCCTGTCTCTCTCTCTCTGTCTCTCTCTCTCTCTGTCTCTCTCATTCTCTCTGTCTCGCTCTCTCTCGTTCTCTCTCTGTTGCTCTCTCTCTCTCTGTCGCTCTCTCTCTCTGTCACTCTGTCGCGCTCTCTTTCTGTCGCGCTCTCTCTCTCGCTCTCTCTCTCTGTTGCTCTCTCTCTCTCTTTCGCACTCTCTTTCTGTCACGCTCTCTCTATCGCTCTCTCTCTGTCGCTCACTCTCTCTCTCTCTCTCTTCCTCTGTTTCTCTCTATCTGTCGCTTTATCTCTCTGTGTCGCTCTCTCTCACTTACCTTCCCTTTCAACCTCTCGAGCAGGGGGGACGGTTGATACTCTCTCTGGCTCTCTCTCTCTCTCTCTGTCGTTCTCTCTGTCGCTTTCACTCTCTTTGTCGCTCTCTCTCTGTTGCTCTCTCTCTCTCTGTCACTCTGTCACTCTCTCTCTCTCTCTGTCACTCTCTGTCTCTCTCTTTCTGTCTCTCTCTGTCTCGCTCTCTCTCTCGCTCTCTCTCTCTCTGTCGCTCTCTCTCTCTCTGGCACTATGTCGCTCTCTCTCTGTTGCTCTCTCTCTCTGTCGCTCTCTCTCTCTCTGTCGCTCTCTCTCTCTCTCTGTCGCTCTCTCTCTCTCTCTCTCTCAGTCTCTCTGTCGCGCTCTCTCTGTCTCTCACTCTCTCCCTCTGTCTCTCTCTCCCTCTGTCTCTCTCTCTGTCACTTTCTCTCTCTCTCTGTTGCTCTCTCTCTATCGCTCTCTCTCTGTTGCTCTCGCTCTCTCTGTCGCTCTCTCTCCCTGTCTCTCTTTCTCTGGCTCTCTCTCTCTCTGTCGCTCTCTGTCTCTCTCTCTCAATCTCTCTGTCTCGCTCTCTCTCTCTGTCGCTCTCTCTCTCTGTCACTCTGTCGCGCTCTCTTTCTGTCGCACTCTCTATCTGTCGCGCTCACTTTCTGTCGTGCTCTCTCTGTCGCTCTCTCTCTGTCGCTCTCTCTATGTCGCTCTTTCTCTCTGTCGCTCTCTCTCTCTCTCTGTTGCTCTCTCTCTCTCTCTTTCGCGCTCTCTCTCTGTCGCTCTCTCTCTCTGTCACTCTTACTCTTTGTCGTGCTCTACCTCTCTCTCTCTGTCACTCTCTCGCTCTCTCTCTCTGTTGCTCTCTCTATGTCGCTCTCTCTCTGTCGCTCTCTCTCTCTCTGTCGCTCTCTTTCTCTCTGTCGCTCTCTCTCTCTGTCGCTCTCTCTCTCGCTCTCTGTGCTCTTTCTCTGTCGCTCTCGCACTCTGTCGCTCTCTCTCTCTCTGTCGCTGTCTCTCTTTTCCGCGCTCTCTTTCTGTTGCACTCTCTCTGTCGCGCTCTCTCTCTCTGTCGCTCTCTCTCTCTCTGTCGCTCTCGCTCTCTGTGCTCTCTCTCTGTCACTCTCGCTCTCTGTCGCTCTCTCTCTCTCTCTGTCGCTCTCGCTCTCTTTCGCTCTCGCTCTCTTTCTGTCGCACTCTCTCTCTGTCACGCTCTCTCTCTTTCGAGCTCTCTCTGTCGCGCTTTCTTTCTTGCTCTCTCTGTCGCTCTTTCTTTCTCTCTCTCTCTTTGCCCCCCTCCTTCTTCCTCCTCCCTGTCTCGTTCGTACCGGCCCCTCTGATTCCAATCCTCTGCTTGACCTCCTCTGATGCTCATTTCTCCCCTGCTCACTCTCTCATCCTGCCCTCCCTTTTCCCAGCTCTGTCATTTTCCCTCATCTCCCTTCCCTTTCCCCTACTGTTTGTAAATCCCATACATTTACTGTGGCTTCTTAATGGCAAAAAGCAAAGCATTGTTTTCTTTAGGTGACGGTCACAAAGGGCAGCCCTGTGTCTCCTTTCTGTTTCTTTCTTCTCTCTCTCTCATTCTCTCTCTCTCCACTTACCAACTCGTTGCTTGCTTCCCTCTGGTTTTGCGATATCTCCCCCGTCTTTCATTGTTCCATACTCAAGAGGAGACCTTCACAGATGCTAATATGCTAACATCTACCAATGATAACATGCTTCTACTGTTTAATCTTAGCCCCATCCACGTCCGCCCTCCCCCTAACCCCCTCTGCAATTCAAATGATTAAGCAAAGGATTACTGAGAAGTCGCAATGGCACAGCATGGTACCTTCTAAGAACGCAAAAATAGAAACAATTAAAGGAGGAATGCTGGAACATGCATCACAATGAGTATCAACCGTCCTCCCTGCTAGAGAGGTTGAAAGGGAAGGTGTGTCCATATTATCCATTCATCCAATTGCAGACGTGTGCTGATGTCACAGTTCGATGTCAATCAATGTCTCTCAAGCATCAAATTTCAAAGTTCTATCAAAATGTTACATTTCAAGGTGTTTAAGGCACATTTGGTTATGTTAGTGTTATGTTTAGGCATTAACGGCTAGGCATTAACTCCAAATGGTTAAGGTTTGGTATAGGCTTAAACCACATTTTTCAAAACAACTTTCTATCGAACTTGCAACCTTTGGAATCAGAGGCAGAGTGACTTCCTAACCGTATGCTTACGCCCATCCGTCTTCCCCGTCCACAGCACCCTAGCAAAACCGAAACCTATCTGTAGGTAACAAGGCTGAGTGTTGCCCCTAGTGGACGGGTTCCACGTCATCTCCTGACGTCCTCAGACATGGATGGAGTCCAATACAGACTTGTGTCACGGTGACCTGGCTGGTGCTTATGCAAAGCGGGGCCTTAATCACAAAGAAAGATGACTAGCAGATTACTTAGCATGTGGCTAAAGCTCCAATCGTTTGTCCTCATTGTGTCATGGTCTCTGTCAGGGCTATTCTAACCGCAAGCTAGCGTATGGTAACCGTCTTCACTTAACAAACTTGTTAAATCACTGTGTAACATCTAAATGCTGTTATTAAAGCCCTTGGCTACCTATAAGTCTGGCTTATTCCCACAGTTTGTGTTTGAACAGGGGGTGTGGTCTGGATGTACTGTACAGTACATGATGACTCAGCTGAGCCTCAGCTGTCATGACAAGGAGGAAGTCAAGCAGATCCATTTATTTCTCTCGGTTACCCTCTTGACTGTGTCTCTGTCTTGCTCTGTCTCACTCATTTATTCTCTCCTTGTATGTTTCTTTCTCTGTCTCTCTCAACACCCCCCCCCCCACACACACAAACACACACACTCTCTCTCTCTCTCTCTCTCTCTCTCTCTCTCCATCCATCTCTTTAGAGTGGGATACTGCCTGGTTGACTGGCCTACATCTCCCCAGTGTCCTCAGGGAGAGGGCAGCATATGTGCTCTCCCGCAGTATCTTTTTCCCCAACTTCTCATCAGTTTTCCAATTTAGATGGATTATGTTCCCGGGCCGTCATTAATGGAACCCAAATAAGCCTTTAAGAGCAGCTATAGCACAGGGTGCTGTCTCAGATATTACACACAGACACACAGACACACATACAGACACACACACTAATCCAGGACCCTCAGAGTGGGGATGGATGTGTGCCACTCAGTCTCAAATCCCCCAACGTGTGCACACACGCACACACGCACACACACACACACACACACACACACACACACACACACACACACACACACACACACACACACACACACACACACACACACACACACACACACACACACACACACACACACACACACACACACACTGTACAAGCCAAGAGAGCCTTGTGAACGTAATGTCATCTGTGGCGTATATTATTTGTCTCTGAGTGTGGATAAAGAGTTCTCTCTCTGAGGTAATCCAACCATCTTCCTTCAGCCGGGACAGGCTAGATTTGGGCTTCCTCCTAATGTTACTGCAACTCACCCACAGCCAGCTTCATGGTTGACAATAATAAATATGGTCACTGCAACTCACCCACAGCCAGCTTCATGGTTGACAATAATAAATATGGTCACTGCAACTCACCCACAGCCAGCTTCATGGTTGACAATAATAAATATGGTCACTGCAACTCACCCACAGCCTGCTTCATGGTTGACAATAATAAATATGGTCACTGCAACTCACCCACAGCCTGCTTCATGGATGACAATAATAAATATGGTCACTGCAACTCGCCCACAGCCTGCTTCATGGATGACAATAATAAATATGGTCACTGCAACTCGCCCACAGCCTGCATCATGGATGACAATAATAAATATGGTCACTGCAACTCGCCCACAGCCTGCTTCATGGATGACAATAATAAATATGGTCACTGCAACTCGCCCACAGCCTGCTTCATGGATGACAATAATAAATATGGTCACTGCAACTCGCCCACAGCCTGCTTCATGGATGACAATAATAAATATGGTCACTGCAACTCACCCACAGCCTGCTTCATGGATGACAATAATAAATATGGTCACTGCAACTCACCCACAGCCTGCTTCATGGTTGACAATGATAAATATGGTCACTACACCTCGCCCACAGCCTGCTTCATGGTTGACAATAATAAATATGGTCACTACAACTCACCCACAGCCTGCTTCATGGTTGACAATAATAAATATGGTCACTACAACTCACCCACAGCCTGCTTCATGGTTGAAAATAATAAATATGGTCACTAGAACTCACCCACAGCCTGCTTTATGGTTGAAAGTAATACATATGGTCACTGCAACTCACCCACAGCCTGCTTCATGGTTGAAAATAATAAATATGGTCACTAGAACTCACCCACAGCCTGGTACATGGTTGAAAATAATAAATATGTTCACTGCAACTCACCCACTGCCTGCTTCATGTTTGAAAATAATAAATATGTTCACTGCAACTCACCCACTGCCTGCTTCATGGTTGAAAATAATAAATAATAAATATGTTCACTGCAACTCACCCACTACCTGCTTCATGGTTGAAAATAATAAATAATAAAGATGGTCACTGCAACTCACTCATAGTCAGCTTCATGGTTGACAATAATAAATATGGTCACTGCAACTCACCCACAGCCAGCTTCATGGTTGACAATAATAAATATGGTCACTGCAACTCGCCCACAGCCTGCTTCACGGTTGACAATAATAAATATGGTCACTGCAACTCACCCACAGCCTTTTTCATGGTTGATAATAATAAATATGGTCACTGCAACTCGCCCACAGCCTGCTTCATGGTTGACAATAATAAATATGGTCACTGAAACTCACCCACAGCCTGCTTCATGGATGACAATAATAAATATGGTCACTGCAACTCGCCCACAGCCTGCTTCATGGATGACAATAATAAATATGGTCACTGCAACTCGCCCACAGCCTGCATCATGGATGACAATAATAAATATGGTCACTGCAACTCGCCCACAGCCTGCTTCATGGATGACAATAATAAATATGGTCACTGCAACTCGCCCACAGCCTGCTTCATGGATGACAATAATAAAGATGGTCACTGCAACTCGCCCACAGCCTGCTTCATGGATCACTATAATAAATATGGTCACTGCAGCTCACCCACAGCCTGCTTCATGGATGACAATAATAAATATGGTCACTGCAACTCACCCACAGCCTGCTTCATGGTGGACAATAATAAATATGGTCACTGCAACTCACCCACAGCCAGCTTCATGGTTGACAATAATAAATATGGTCACTGCAACTCACCCACAGCCAGCTTCATGGTTGACAATAATAAATGTGGTCACTGCAACTCACTCACAGCCTGCTTCATGGTTGACAATAATAAATATGGTCACTGCAACTCACCCAGAGCCTGCTTCATGGATGACAATAATAAATATGGTCACTGCAACTCACCCACAGCCTGCTTCATGGTTGACAATGATAAATATGGTCACTACACCTCGCCCACAGCCTGCTTCATGGTTGACAATAATAAATATGGTCACTACAACTCACCCACAGCCTGCTTCATGGTTGACAATAATAAATATGGTCACTACAACTCACCCACAGCCTGCTTCATGGTTGAAAATAATAAATATGGTCACTATAACTCACCCACAGCCTGCTTTATGGTTGAAAGTAATACATATGGTCACTGCAACTCACCCACAGCCTGCTTCATGGTTGAAAATAATAAATATGGTCACTAGAACTCACCCACAGCCTGGTTCATGGTTGAAAATAATAAATATGTTCACTGCAACTCACCCACTGCCTGCTTCATGTTTGAAAATAATAAATATGGTCACTACAACTCACCCACAGCCTGCTTCATGGTTGAAAATAATAAATATGTTCACTGCAACTCACCCACTGCCTGCTTCATGTTTGAAAATAATAAATATGGTCACTACAACTCACCCACAGCCTGCTTCATGGTTGAAAATAATAAATATGTTCACTGCAACTCACCCACTGCCTGCTTCATGGTTGAAAATAATAAATATGTTCACTGCAACTCACCCACAGCCTGCTTCATGGTTGAAAATAATAAATATGGTCACTGCAACTCGCCCACAGCCTGCTTCACGGTTGACAATAATAAAGATGGTCACTGCAACTCACCCACAGCCTGCTTCATGGTTGACAATAATAAATAATAAAGATGGTCACTACAACTCACCCACAGCCAGCTTCATGGTTGACAATAATAAATATGGTCACTGCAACTCACCCACAGCCAGCTTCATGGTTGACAATAATAAATATGGTCACTGCAACTCGCCCACAGCCTGCTTCACGGTTGACAATAATAAATATGGTCACTGCAACTCACCCACAGCCTTTTTCATGGTTGATAATAATAAATATGGTCACTGCAACTCGCCCACAGCCTGCTTCATGGTTGACAATAATAAATATGGTCACTGAAACTCACCCACAGCCTGCTTCATGGATGACAATAATAAATATGGTCACTGCAACTCGCCCACAGCCTGCTTCATGGATGACAATAATAAATATGGTCACTGCAACTCGCCCACAGCCTGCATCATGGATGACAATAATAAATATGGTCACTGCAACTCGCCCACAGCCTGCTTCATGGATGACAATAATAAATATGGTCACTGCAACTCGCCCACAGCCTGCTTCATGGATGACAATAATAAAGATGGTCACTGCAACTCGCCCACAGCCTGCTTCATGGATCACTATAATAAATATGGTCACTGCAGCTCACCCACAGCCTGCTTCATGGATGACAATAATAAATATGGTCACTGCAACTCACCCACAGCCTGCTTCATGGTGGACAATAATAAATATGGTCACTGCAACTCACCCACAGCCAGCTTCATGGTTGACAATAATAAATATGGTCACTGCAACTCACCCACAGCCAGCTTCATGGTTGACAATAATAAATGTGGTCACTGCAACTCACTCACAGCCTGCTTCATGGTTGACAATAATAAATATGGTCACTGCAACTCACCCAGAGCCTGCTTCATGGATGACAATAATAAATATGGTCACTGCAACTCACCCACAGCCTGCTTCATGGTTGACAATGATAAATATGGTCACTACACCTCGCCCACAGCCTGCTTCATGGTTGACAATAATAAATATGGTCACTACAACTCACCCACAGCCTGCTTCATGGTTGACAATAATAAATATGGTCACTACAACTCACCCACAGCCTGCTTCATGGTTGAAAATAATAAATATGGTCACTATAACTCACCCACAGCCTGCTTTATGGTTGAAAGTAATACATATGGTCACTGCAACTCACCCACAGCCTGCTTCATGGTTGAAAATAATAAATATGGTCACTAGAACTCACCCACAGCCTGGTTCATGGTTGAAAATAATAAATATGTTCACTGCAACTCACCCACTGCCTGCTTCATGTTTGAAAATAATAAATATGGTCACTACAACTCACCCACAGCCTGCTTCATGGTTGAAAATAATAAATATGTTCACTGCAACTCACCCACTGCCTGCTTCATGTTTGAAAATAATAAATATGGTCACTACAACTCACCCACAGCCTGCTTCATGGTTGAAAATAATAAATATGTTCACTGCAACTCACCCACTGCCTGCTTCATGGTTGAAAATAATAAATATGTTCACTGCAACTCACCCACAGCCTGCTTCATGGTTGAAAATAATAAATATGGTCACTGCAACTCGCCCACAGCCTGCTTCACGGTTGACAATAATAAAGATGGTCACTGCAACTCACCCACAGCCTGCTTCATGGTTGACAATAATAAATAATAAAGATGGTCACTACAACTCACCCACAGCCAGCTTCATGGTTGACAATAATAAATATGCTCACTGCAACTCACCCACAGCCTGCTTCATGGAGGACAATAATAAGTATGTTCTCCAAAACACCACAACAACATGAGACAGAGTGAAAAAAAGAGAGAGATGGAGGAGGAGTGGGAGGGTTAGAGAGATAGATGAAGGGGGAGAGATAGAAAGAGAGTGTGAGAGAGAGAGAGAGAGATGGATGGATGGAGGAGGAGTGGGATGGTAGAGAGAGAGCGAGAGAGATGATGGATGGATGGATGGATGGAGGAGGAGGAATAGGATGGCTAGAGAGAGAGATGGAGGAGGAGTGGGAGGTGTAGAGAGAGAGATGGAGGAGGAGTGGGAGGGGCAGAGAGAGAGAGACGGAGGAGGAGTGGGAGGGTAAAGAGAGTGATGGAGGAGGAGTGGGAGGGTAAAGAGAGAGATGGAGGAGGAGTGGGAGGGTAGAGAGAGATGGAGGAGGAGTGGGGGTAGAGAGAGATGGGGGAGGAGTGGGAGGGTAAAGAGAGATGGAGGAGGAGTGGGAGGGTAAAGAGAGAGATGGAGGAGGAGTGGGAGGGTAAAGAGAGAGATGGAGGAGGAGTGGGGGGTAGAGAGAGATGGGGGAGGAATGGGAGGGTAAAGAGAGAGATGGAGGAGTGGGGGGGGTAGAGAGAGATGGAGGAGGAGTTTGGGGGTAGAGAGAGATGGAGGAGGAGTGGGGGGTGGAGAGAGATGGAGGAGGAGTGGGGGGTAGAGAGAGATGGAGGAGGATTTGATGGGTAGAGAGAGATGGAGGAGGAGTGGGAGGGTAAAGAGAGAGATGGGGGAGGAGTGGGAGGGTAGAGAGAGATGGAGGAGGAGTGGGAGGGTAAAGAGAGATGGAGGAGGAGTGGGAGGGTAGAGAGAGATGGAGGAGGAGTGGGGGGGTAAAGAGAGAGATGGAGGAGGAGTGGGAAGTTAAAGAGAGAGATGGGGGAGGAGTGGGGGGTAAAGAGGGAGATGGGGGAGGAGTGGGAGGGTAAAGAGAGAGATGGAGGAGGAGTGGGGAGTTAAATAGAGAGATGGGGAGGAGTTGGGGGGTAGAGAGATGGAGGAGTGGGAGGGTAAAGAGAGAGATGGAGGAGGAGTGTGGGGGCAGAGAGAGATGGAGGAGGAGTTGGGGGGAGAGATGGAGGAGGAGTTGGGGGGGAGAGAGAGATGGAGGAGGAGTGGGAGGGTAAAGGGCGAGATGGAGGAGGAGTGGGAGGGTAAAGAGAGAGATTGAGAAGGAGTTGGGGAGTAGAGAGAGAGATGGAGGAGGAGTGGGAGGGTAAAGAGAGAGATGGGGGAGGAGTGGGAGGGTAGAGAGAGATGGAGGAGGAGTGGGAGGTTAAAGAGAGATGGAGGAGGAGTGGGAGGGTAAAGAGAGAGATGGAGGAGGAGTGGGGGGGTAGAGAGAGATTAAGGAGGAGTGGGGGGTAGAGAGAGTGATGGGGGAGGAGTGGGAGGGTAGAGAGAGATGGAGGAGGAGTGGGGGGGTAGAGAGAGATCGAGGAGGAGTTGGGGGGTAAAGAGAGAGATGGAGGAGGAGTGGGGGGGTAGAGAGAGATGAAGAGGAGTTGGGGGATAGAGAGAGATGGAGGAGGAGTGGGAGGGTAGAGAGAGATGGAGGAGGAGTAGGGGGTGGAGAGAGATGGAGGAGGAGTTGGGGGGTAGAGAGAGATGGAGGAGGAGTGGGAGGGTAAAGAGAGAGATGGAGGAGGAGTGGGAGGGTAAAGAGAGAGATGGAGGAGGAGTTGGGGGGTAGAGAGAGAGATGGAGGAGGAGTGGGATGGTAAAGAGAGACATGGGGGAGGAGTTGGGGGTAGAGAGAGAGATGGGCGAGGAGTTGGGGGTAGAGAGAGAGAGATGGGGAGGAGAGTTGGTTGCAATGCCATATTTTGTAACTATTTTATGTTTTGCAACCAGAAAAATATGTCTTAGGTAATTTATATCATTATGGTGCCCCATGCCAATGTTTGCCTGGGGGGAGATGGTGGGGGAGAGAGATTATAGGGGGATAGAGAGATGGTGGGGGAGAGTATAGGGGGAGAGAGAGATGATGGGGGAGAGTATAGCGGGAGAGAGTATAGGGGGAGAGAGTACAGGGGGAGAGAGAGATGGTGGAAGAGAGAGAGTATAGGGGGAGAGAGAGATAGTGGAGGAGAGAGAGTATAGGTGGAGAGAGAGATGGTGGAGGAGAGAGAGTATAGGGTGAGAGAGAGATGGTGGAGGAGAGAGAGTATAGGGGGAGAGAGAGAGATGGTGGAGGAGAGAGAGTATAGGGGGAGAGAGAGAGATGGTGGAGGAGAGAGAGTATAGGGGGAAAAGAGAGATGGTGGAGGAGAGAGAGTATAGGGGGAGAGAGAGAGATGGTGGAGGAGAGAGAGTTTAGGGGGAGAGAGAGAGATGGTGGAGGAGAGAGAGTTTAGGGGGGAGAGAGAGATATGGTGGGGGAGAGAGAGTATATGTGGGAGAGAGAGTACAGGGGGAGAGAGAGATGGTGGGGGAGAGAGATGGTGGGGAGAGAGAGATGGTGGAGGAGAGAGAGCGTACAGGGGGAGAGAGAGATGGTGGAGGAGGTGAGAGAGTACAGGGGGAGAGAGAGATGGTGGGGGAGAGAGAGATGGTGGGGGAGAGAGAGTACATGGGGAGAGAGATAGTATAGGGGGAGAGAGAGATGGTGGGGGAGAGAGAGATGGTGGGAGAGAGAGAGTACAGGGGGAGAGAGTGAGTATAGGGGGAGAGAGTACAGGGGGAGAGAGAGATGGTGGGGGAGAGAGCGAGTATAGGGGGAGAGAGTACAGGGGGCGAGAGAGATGGTGGGGGAGAGAGAGAGTACAGGGGGAGAGAGTACAGGGGGAGAGAGAGATGGTGGGGGAGAGAGAGTACCGGGGGTGAGAGAGAGTATAGGGGGAGAGAGTACAGGGGGAGTTAGAGTACAGGGGGAGAGAGAGAGTATAGGGGGAGAGAGTACAGGGGGAGAGAGAGATGGTGGGGGAGAGAGAGTACAGGGGGAGAGAGAGAGTATAGGGGGAGAGAGAGTACAGGGGGAGAGAGAGAGTATAGGGGGAGAGAGAGTACAGGGGGAGAGAGAGAGTATAGGGGGAGAGAGAGTACAGGGGGAGAGAGAGAGTATAGGGGGAGAGAGAGTACAGGGGGAGAGAGAGTACGATAACAATGAACATGAAATATAACACAACAGACTGTAAGGAAGGTTGGGTGCAGGATAGATGAAGGGGGAGAGGGGTGGGATTGAGAGACAGTGTGAGGAGGAGAGGTTAAGAGTGATTTGGTACTCATGCTCTTTCAAGTCCTTGTGTCAGTGCTGAACATGATTTATTCTGACATATTCCCCCAGATTTTTTTGCTTTCATTCTCACATTCTGCTGTTGCTTGGTCCCTAATGTATGGCTCACAGTTTATTGAAGGAAGAGAGAAAAGCACAGCAAGAGAGAAAGAGAGAGGGGGGATGATGATAGATGGGGTGAGACAGCGAGATGCAGAGAGAGAGAGAGACAGACAGAAAATGAGGAGACAGACAAACAGACATACAGACAGACAGATATACAGACAGACAGGGAGGGAGGAAGGGAGGGAGGGAGGGAGGGAGGGAGGGAGGGAGGGAGGGAGGGAGGGAGGGAGGGAGGGAGGGAGGGAGGGAGGGAGGGAGGGAGGGGGAGGGAGGGAGGGAGGGAGGGAGGGAGGGAGGGAGGGAGGGGAGATACATACAGACAGACAGTCAGACAGGGAGGAAAGATACATGCATACATACAGACATACAGACATACATACATAGACAGACAGACAGACAGACAGACAGACAGACAGACAGACAGACAGAGAGAGAGGGAGGGAGGGAGGGAGGGAGGGAGGGAGGGAGGGAGGAGGGAGGGAGGGAGGGAGGGAGGGAGGGAGGGAGGGAGGGAGGGAGGGAGGGAGGGAGGGAGGGAGGGAGGGAGGGAGGGAGTGAGATACAGACAGTCAGGGAGGAGAGATACAGACATACAGACAGACAGACAGACAGACAGACAGACAGACAGACAGACAGACAGACAGACAGACAGACACAGACAGACAGACACAGACAGACAGACAGACAAGGAAAAGAGAGAGGGGGGCTCTATAGTCCTCCTCATGGTCCCTATTTCTCTCTCTCTCAAAGCAGAAAGCAGAAAGTGATGGAAAGCACTAGAAAAGCCTAACTGGGTGGTTTAACCATCTCAGTCCAAATTTCCCTCCTCTCTGCACCAAAACCTTAAAGAGATCTCTGCAATGAAAAACTAAAGAAGTTGGGTTAACTAGGAATAAAAATGGATAGAAAAGTCTTCCTACTCCGTGTGCAGTGATGCTCTGAGGTGTGTAAGAGGGAAGTTTTCTCTTATCCTCCACCCTCCCTCCCTCCTTCCCTCCCTCATGTTTTCTCTCCTCCTTTCCTCTGCTCTTCTTCCACTGCCATTAGAGAAGGCTGGGCAGTGGTGGTGTGGACTGGCACTGCTGTCTGTGTGTGTGTGTGTGTGTGTGTGTGTGTGTGTGTGTGTGTGTGTGTGTGTGTGTGTGTGTGTGTGTGTGTGTGTGTGTGTGTGTGTGTGTGTGTGTGTGTGTGTGTGTGTGCGTGCGTGCGTGCGTTCGTGCGTGTGTGCGTGTGTGTGTGTGTGCACATCTTCAGATTACCCGTCGTTAATCCCTCCCGCCCGGCCTTCCTCTCAGCCTCTGAGCCCTGCGCTGTCCATCCTAATCCTCACCCAGAGACACACAGACACAGACACACACACGCACACCACCACCACCCCTTGTCATACTCACAGAGTCACACACACTGTCCATCTCTCACATACAGAAACAATCCTGCACTCTGCCCTTCTAATTCATTTCTCTCTCTCTCTCTCTCTCTCTCTCTCTCGCTCACACACACACACACACACACACACACACACACACACACACACACACACACACACACACACACACACACACACACACACACACACACACACACACACACACACACACACACACACACACACACACACACACACACACACACACACACACACACCAGGTGACAACGTGCTCTGAGTCTTCGTGCTAGGCTGTACACACCCTACAAATCACACCAACCCGGTATCATTAAACATAGCTCTTTTGACCATTTCCTATTCTGCCCATACTTTATAGAAAATATTTGCCTGCATCTTGGCGAAAAAATTATCTAGTTAAATAATCAAGTTAAATAATCTTGACCATTATGCTAACTACGCTGCTCTTTTCTGAGAGGAACACAAAGAAAAAAGACATCTACATCCTCCCTTTGCAGATACTAACCAATGCTGCCACATTGTGCTGTAAGATACTGGCAGCCTATAGCTAACCAATGCTACCACATTGTGCTGTAAGGTACTGGCAGGCTACAGCTAACCAATGCTACCACATTGTGCTGTAAGGTACTGGCAGGCTACAGCTAACCAATGCTACCACATTGTGCTGTAAGGTACTGGCAGCCTATAGCTAACCAATGCTAACACATTGTGCTGTAAGGTACTGGCAGGCAGGGGTGTCATTTCCATAGGTGGCACATGCCTCCTCAGATTTGTCCAGTAAAAAAAATATGTTTTTTCTTCTCTGTGATACTATTACTCACGGGGTACAAACTGGTTGAATTCGCATTGTTTCCACATCATTTCCACATGTAGCTAACCAATGCTGACACATTCTGCTGCAAGGCACTGGCAGGCTGTAGCTAACCAATGCTAACACATTCTGCTGCAAGGCACTGCCAGGCTGTAGCTAACCAATGCTAACACATTCTGCTGCAAGGCACTGCCAGGCTGTAGCTAACCAATGCTAACACATTCTGCTGCAAGGCACTGTCTGGCTGTAGCCTCTCCACTGCATATCCTTATGTATCTCCCAGCGCTTTACCTGAAACCTTTTAGCCTCTGTCTGACAGATTTAGTGCTCTAATCAATATGGTGCTCAGAACCTTCACTCCTCTTTCTCCCTCTTCTACCTCTGCCACCTCTTGCACACTATTCTCTGACTGTCTTTCTCTCCCCTTTCTACCTCTCTCAATACCCCCCACCCCTACTCTCTTTCTCTTTGCCATGTGACTTTGAAGATTACTTCACCCTCTTGTTACCTTCTCTTGGCACATTCTAGCAAATGCCACAGTGGAAGGTGGAGGGGTGGCGGTTCCTGAAGAAAGAATTTCAGGAATGAGAGCCACCACTTCCTCACCCCCAGGGGATTGGTTCAGGAAGAGCGATGATGCATAGCTATCCCAGGGAAAACGTTCAGACAAAAAGCGTTGCAGATATTTGACGAGGGAAGAGATCAGCTACAAGAAGGAGACCGCATCTGTCACTTTGTTGTCAGACATCAGAAAGACAGAGTGGTAAACAGTCAGCCTGCGCAACTGCAGATGGAGCGATTGGCAGGACGGCGCGAGAATGGCCTATGTTGTACCGTATGAATAAGTATAAATAAGTAGTTGTTTGCACTCTTCACATTTTTGAATGTTTTTCTCCTGTTGGCCTACACTTTGTCTCAACACACTAGTCAGCTCGAGTTTAACTTCTCTCAGCGACCTTTCTCTTGCCAGCCCTGTCATATAGCCATAAATTGTAAAAATAGAGGTCGGCTACTCAGGCCCTCCATGTGTGACAATGGATCGCTGGCCGGGAGATTATTGAGGAGCAACGCGTCCATCGTTGGGCCGCCGCTGAGGGCCCCCTAATGGTGGGATCGAGACGAGGTGCCAATACAGATGGATGGGGTTAATGAAAGTTGGAGGATGGAGGGTGGAATTAGGGAGACCCAATAAGAACCCTCTGGTACCATTTGAGAGTAGCAGAGTGGGAGGTTAATGCAGTAAACACTGGTATCATTTGAGAGTAGGAGAGTGGGAGGGTAATGCAGGCAAACACTCTGGTATCATTTGAGAGTAGGAGAGTGGGAGGGTAATGCAGGCAACACTCTGGCATCACTCTGGTATCAGAGTGTTGCAGGCAACATTCTCTCTCTCTCTCTCTCAATTCAATTTCAATTGAATTTAATTTCAATTTAAGGGCTTTATTGGCATGGGAGACTTGTGTTAAAATTGACAAAGCAAGTGAGGTAGATAATAAACAAAAGTGAAATAAACAATACAAATTTACAGCACACTTCACAACAGAAGTTCCAAAATAATAAAGACATTTCATATTATGTCTATTTACAGTGTTATAACGATGTGCAAATAGTTAAAGTACAAAAGGGAAAATAATTTAACATAAATATTGGTTGTATTTACAATGGTGTTTGTTCTTCACTGGTAGCCCTTTTCTTGGGGCAACAGGTCACAAATATTGGTGCTGTGATGGCACACTGTGGTATTTCACCCAGTAGATATATGGTCATACATTTGACACGAGGTTAGGAAGTACAGCTCAGTTTCCACCTAATTTTGTGGGCAGTGTGCACATACACTGTAGTCTGTGTTCTCTTGAGAGCCAGGTCTGCCTTTCTCAATAGCAAGGCTATGCTCACTGAGTCTGTACATAGTCCAAGCTTTCCTTCAGTTTGGGTCAGTCACAGTGGTCAGGTATTCTGCCACTGTGTACTCTCTGTTTAGGGCCAAATAGCATTCTAGATTGCTGTTTTTTTGTTAATTCTTTCCAATGTGTCAAGAAATATTTTTTTTTGTTTTCTCATAATTTGGTTGGGTCTAATTGTGTTGCTCTCCTGGGACTCTGTGGGGTCTGTTTGTGTTTGTGAACAGAGCCCCAGGACCAGCTTGCTTAGGGGATTCCTCTCCAGGTTCATCTCTCTGTAGGTGATGGCTTTGTTATGGAAGGTTTGGGAATCATTTCCTTTTCGGTGGTTGTAGAATTCAACGGCTCTTTCTGAATTTTGAAATTTAGCCTAATTCTGATCTGCATGTATTATTTGGTGTTTTACGTTGTACACAGAGGATAATTTTTGCAGAATTCTACATGCAGTCTCAATTTGGTGTTTGTCCCATTTAGTGAATTATTGGTTGGTGAGCGGACCCCAGACCTCACAATCATAACTTTTTAGCCATACCCTAATTGGTAAGTCGAATTTGATGTTCCTTTGATGGCATAGAAGGCCCTTCTTGCCTTCTCTCAGCTCATTAACAGCTTTGAGGAAGTTACCTGTGGCGCTGATGTTTAGGCCAAGGCATGTATTGTTTTTTGTGTGCTCGAGGGCAACGGTGTCCAGATGGAATTTTATTTATTATTTTATTTTTATTTATTAGACTTTTTTTGGAACACCATTCTTTTTTTATTGCCAGGGCCCAGGTCTGATATAATCTGTGCATAAGATCTAGGTGCTACTGCAGGCCCTCCTTAGTTGGTGACAGAAGCACCAGATCATCAGCAAACAGTAGACATTTGACTTCAGGTTATAGTAGGGTGAGGTCGGGTGATGCAGACTGTTCTAGTCCCCTCGCCAATTCGTTAATATAGATGTTGAAGAGGGTGGGGCTTAAGATGCATCCCTGTCTCACTCCACGGCCCTGTGGAAAGAAATCTGTGTGTTTTTTACCAACTTGTTGTATGTTTGCATGATTTTATAATGTTGTATGTTTTTCCCCCAACACCACTTTCCATCAATTTGGATAGCAGACCCTCATGTCAAATTGAGTCAAAGCTTTTTTGAAATCAACAAAGCACGAGAAGACTTTGCCTTTGTTTTCATTTGTTTGTCAATTAGGGTGTGCAGGGTTTATACGTGGTCTGTTCTACGGTAATTTGGTAAAAAGCCAATTTGACATTTGCTCAGTACATTGTTTTCACTGAGCAAATGATCTTGTCTGCTGTTAATTCTAATGCAGAAGATTTTCCCAGGGTTGCTGTCCCATTGTAGTTATTGGGGTCACATTTGTCTTCACTTTTGTGTATTGGGGTGATCCATCCTTGGTTCCAAATATTGGGGAGGATTCCAGAGCTAAGTATGATGTTAAAAAGTTTAAGTATAGCCAATTGGAATTTGTGGTCTGTGTATTTTATAATTTCATTGAGGATACCATCAACACCACAGACCTTTTTGGTTTGGAGGGTTTGTATTTTGTCTTGTAATTCATTCAATGTAATTGGAGAATCCAGTGGGTTCTGGGAGTCATTAATAGTTGATTCTAAGATTTGTATTTGATCATTTATATTTTTTGCTGTTTGTTCTTTGTTACAGGGTAAAAAAGATTGGAGAAGTGGTTTACCCATACAATTCCATTTTGGATAGACACCTTGAGTATTGCTCTGTTCAAGTAGACTGTGATTATGCTGTGATCTGATAGGGATGTCAGTGGGCTGACTGTGAACGTTCAGAGAGACTCCGGGTTGAGGTCAGTGATAAAGTAGTCTATAGTACTACTGCCAAGAGATGAGCTATAGTTGTACTTACCTTAGCAGTCCCTTCGAAGCCTACCTTTGACTATGTACATACCCAGCATGCGACAGAGCTGCAGGAGTTGCGACCTGTTTTTGTTGGTTATGTTGTCGTGATGATGATGTCATCTCCAGGTCGATGTTTGTCCCGCTGTGTACTGAGGGAGTCAGGTTCTTTTTTTTAATTACTTTTTTCAATGTAAACTTTATTTAATCAACTAGGCAAGTCAGTTAAGAACAAATTCTTATTTACAATGGTGGCTCACACCGGCCAAACCCGGACGACGCTGGGCCAATTGTTCGCCGCTCTATGGGACTTCCAATCACGGCCGGTTGTGATTCAGCCTGAATTCGATCTAGGGTGTCTGTAGTGACGCCTCAAGCAATGATATGCAATGCCTTAGATCGCTGTGCCACTCGAGAGCCATTTCTGGCATTTAGGTTGCCACAGACTAGTACATGTCCCTGGGCCTAGAAATGATTGATTTCCCCCTCCAGGATGGAGAAGCTGTCTTCATTAAAATGTGGGGATTTGAGTGAGGAAATATAGGTAGCCCACAGGAGGTCATTTTTCTAAGTTGAGATCATTTCCTTTTGAATTTCTAGCCAAATGTAAAATGTTCCTGATTTTGATTTAATAGAGTGAGTTAGGTCTGCTCTATACCAAATTAGCATACCCCCTGAGTCCCTTCCCTGTTTCACACCTGGTTGTTCGGTGGATGGGACTACCAGCTCTCTGTAACCAAGGGGGCAACCAGTGCCATGTCCTCTACACCATATTTCTTGTAGGACGACAATGTCTGTATTTCTGATGTCTTTGATGAAGTCCAGGTTCCTGCTCTTTAGGCCAAAGGCAGATGACCTCAGGCCTTGGATATTCCAGGATGAGATAGTGAAGGCTTTGTGTTCCATAAAGTGTCCAATGTTGTTGGTTGTGTGGTTTGGCCTCAGGCCAGTAAGTGTGAGCAGAGCCTGCTGAGCGTCTAGTACATGCCATTGGCTTGGGCTAGTGTAAGAGTGGGGGCCTGGGCGTATGTGCGAGAGTGGGGGGTGGGCAGGAGTGGCATAGGTCTTATCTGAGGAGGCCTACATGGGGTGCGGGCATGTTTGACTTGGGGGGGTGTTGATTGATTGGGGTAGGGTTGTGGATGTGGATGTGGATGTGGCTGGTGGTGTTATGGTCTGGATGTTGATCCTCTTGTCGTGGGTAGATCCGGGGGTGGGGGGAGGGGGTGGGGGTGGGGTTCTGGCAGAGTGTCTCGCTGGTCTGGGCGGGGTGTCTATTAATCTATTGCTCTTATGTGAGGTGTTGGGGCTGTGGTTGAGGGCGGGCGAAGTTGGGCACTGCTGCCTTGTAGAGGTGGACCTGGTTGTAAAGGCTGTTCTAGTCCAGGGTGGAGTGGTGGACCAGGTAGACATTAGGTTTTGAAGCACAGTCACAGGAAATACAGCGTTTACCCATTGTTGTATAGCAGGGTGGAAGTCTTTTCGTGGTAGCAGGGTGGATATAACCATTTGTGTGTTGGGTAAAGTAGAAGAAGCTTTTACAATCACTCCCTTGAGTGCTGTGGCCACCCTTTACTGTTGTGCTCTCAGGTCGTTTGTACCTGTATGCATTATCATGTAGCTGATTGACCCTCGTTGGCTCAGAGGCGGTGGGTTCCCCTGGGCTTGGGGTTCTTCATTTGTCTGCCTGCTGTGATATCGAGGCTATGGTCAGGGGCACGCCATCTCTCACTATCTCTCTCTCTCTCAATTACATTTTTTATTTCAATTCAACTTTAATTTAAGGGCTTTATTGGCATGGGAAACATATATTTACATTGCCAAAGCAAGTGAAATAGATAATAAACAATACATAAAGTAACTGTAAATATTACACTAACAAAAGTTCCAAAAGAATAAAGACATTTCAAATGTCACATTATGTATATATACAGTGTTGTAATGATATATTCTCTCTCTCTCTCTCTCTCTCTCTCTCTCTCTCTCTCTCTCTCTCTCTCTCTCTCTCTCTCTCTCTCTCTCTCTCTCTCTCTCGCTGCCTGTCTCTCTCTGCCTCCCTCCTTCCCTCTCACACTGTTTGTTTGCATTTCATTTGCATCTGGCCCTTGACTTCTCTGTGTGGCTACTGTTACCCTGGAGACAGTGTCTGGCAAGAACGTCCTTTATCCCATTGACCGGTATTTGGTTGTGCGTGTGTGTGTGTGTGGAAGCCAAGATGGCATGTGGGTTTTTGAGGGGTTGTAAGTGTCCCACCTCTCACATTTGACTTCCTGGGGGCACTTACCTACATAGGTTAACCCTCAGTCACTAGCACTTACCAATGCAGAGCTATACTGTACATTGAGAAAGCCAACATGTATTTACATCAGTTGTTAGCCTTCCAAGAGAGCCTCGTTGAATGCTTATTCAGTTGTGACATCCCCTAACAGTCGCTTATTCCAAATCCATGATGGCGCATGGATTAAATTAATCAGGAATTCCATACATTTGTATATTTGCATCCAATCAAATGCAATCCCCTGCTCACACCAGTGTAAGACATACGTTAACCTTCATTCAGATTCATTTAAGGTCTCTTGGATGAAAAAAACTGCAAATCGAATTACTGCAACAGAGGAAATTGGTTTTGCTAACACTGCTTAACTTGCTTTACACCTAAACACACACACACACACACGCACACGCACACGCACACCCACACACACCCCTACACACACACACACACACAACACACGCACACACACACACACACACACACACACACACACACACACACACACACACACACACACACACACACACACACACACACACACACACACACACACACGCACACACACACACACACACACACACACACACACACACACACACACACACACACACACACACACACACACACACACACACACACACACACACACACACACACACACACACACACAAAAACAAACAAACACATTTGCACCTCTACTGGGGTGTCATTCTCAATTGAAATCTGTCTGGAAACGATGCCTTCTCCTCTATGGTCTTGTCAGGTAGTGATTGCAGCGCAGGCAAACAGCCTTTCTCTTTCAATTACACTGAAGTGTCAATATGTATGTTTCCCATTACCTTCGGCAGCCAGCGTTTCCAGTGTGTTTTGTTGTTGTTGTTGTGTCTGCAGTTCTCGCCAAGAGGAAGACATGTGTCTAGCTCCCTTTACAATGACAGCTTGAAAAAATGGTCTGAACTTGTTTGGATTTGGATCTGGCATTCAGTATTAAAGAAGCTACTACAGCTTAGTTTGATCACCCTGTTGCAGGAGATTTAAAACGTGTAGTGTATTTGAGATTTAAAACGTGTAGTGTATTTGAGATTTAAAACGTGTAGTGTATTTGAGATTTAAAACGTGTAGTGTATTTGAGATTTAAAACGTGTAGTGTATTTGAGATTTAAAACGTGTAGTGTATTTGAGATTTAAAACGTGTAGTGTATTTGAGATTTAAAACGTGTAGTGTATTTGAGATTTAAAACGTGTAGTGTATTTGAGATTTAAAACGTGTAGTGTATTTGAGATTTAAAACGTGTAGTGTAGTTGAGATTTAAAACGTGTAGTGTAGTTGAGATTTAAAACGTGTAGTGTATTTGAGATTTAAAACGTGTAGTGTATTTGAGATTTAAAACGTGTAGTGTAGTTGAGATTTAAAACGTGTAGTGTATTTGAGATTTAAAACGTGTAGTGTAGTTGAGATTTAAAACGTGTAGTGTATTTGAGATTTAAAACGTGTAGTGTAGTTGAGATTTATAAAAGGCTTCTGAAGTTTGTTTGTTTTTCACTTTGACATTTCAGACTTGATTTTCACTTACAAAAAATGTATCAACCCGTACAAAAATATACTTCACATTTCCTTTTGCTGCAGGATTATTTTCCCATAACTGGCTTAAATGAAGATCCTACACCTGTATGTGGTTACAATGGTTCAGTTGAAAGGAGCATGGTGTGTTGGGGATATAGTATAGGCTTACAGTATAGGTTTCATTTCTGTATGGACTGCATACTGAATACTATGTCTGTAAGTCACTTCGGATAAAAACGTGCTAATTAATTGTATCACAGTAGCCTATAAAAAAAGTAGGCCTTTGTTAAAATAGCAGACCCTGCACCCTCTTTAGCTGGTGTAGAGCAGCAACAGTTGAGGTTGAGAGGTTCAGGTGCAACATTCGGTGATATTTATTTACAGTGATGAAGAAAACTAGGTTTAGACGTTGTACTTACAAAAACAGATCATGAAAAATTATGAAAAAAAATAAATCTCAAACGTATAATTTGCTACAAATAATAAACGTATGTCGCCAAAATGCCTCTAACAATGGCCATAAACACACAAATCTGATATCATATATTGACTTATTGTATATGGTACAGCCATAGTAGTAATTCTCCCCAACGTGCCACAACCTGGCATAAACCATTCAGACCTTTAAACATGTAAATTCGCAATGACAGTGATTAACACACTTTAATGGCGACATGTTTGCACAATTTAGACTTACATTACAATGGACAACAGATAATGAAGACAAATGCAGAATTAGCAGAATTATGAATATTTTAGCTAAACAATGAAACACCTCTTAACCGGGATAAACCAAATGCAAAAAGGGCACGTAACCATTGCGTAATCCCGCCGGGTGCTCAGCTAGGAAGTCCAGACAGTCCAACAGCGTTGGTGAGTAGAACAGGTTGGCAATAGAAAAATAACCGAAGTACTAAATCTGACATGATAGAGAGACTCTGCCATTCATGCCCTTTACATGATTACGTAGAAACATGTTTGAAGGGATTAGCGAAAGCATAGGTAAATTAGCAAGCAAATGTTTGTACCAAACAATCAGTTTGTTTGTCTGTGGGGAAATGGAGGGAAAGGTCCTGACATGTGGTTGTCTCACAGGCGCATCGTAACAACGTGTTAATAGGCCCACAAACAAAACATGGTGTACGGTTTATGAAGATCAAACCTTTATTTAACTATTTTAGGGGGACCATGAAATAGAGATCGTATGCTTGTCCAGTAAGAATGCAGAATTTGTGTTCACCATCTCGCCCATTAGGCCTACAGTAGAAAATGTGTGGGTTACTTAGAGGATGGCATTAGGGAGTCCTTCTAACCAATGTGGGCCTACCGCTCTATGCACAGAGTTGATGCTAATGTGTCTTAATAACTAAATGCACTGTCCTACTTGTTTTACATTGCATTAATGGGCATGAAAGATGCATGAGTGAGTGGGTGTGTTTGTTTGGAAATGTGAGGGTTTTTATTTTCTTGTTGTGGCTATTTTTAAGTGTGTATTGAGTTTATGCGTGTATGAGGGCTTGAGCGTCTCATTTTCACATTGTACCGTACTACTTAGGTTTGAACTGTATTTTTTGGTGTAGGTCTATAGATGCTCTTGTTTGGATGTGAGGCCTTGAACGATGTGTGTGTTTGCGCACGCGCGCGGGGGGGGGTTGGTTGAATAAGGTGGATATTTCTTCAGGCAGATGAGCTGTCTGTGCGAAGCATGGCTCTGAATGTTTCAGTTGCAGCAGCTGCAGTGTGTGTGTGTGTGTGTGTGCGCGTGCTCTCAGTGGGGGTTCGACCCAGCCACAGCCAATCACCCTCAATCACTCAAGATTACACCCTTACAGCTGAGGAGTCGCCACAGGGCACCCAGCACATTGTTCCGGAAAGGAAAGTGTGTCTGTGTGTGTGTGCCTGTCTGTAGGCGGTTAGGGGTTAGGTGTAGAGTGAATTATTCACTCATTAATTTTTTAATTACAGCTTTGCCTAAGGACAGGACTTTGATTTGTCTAGGGTTTCTCCACATGGCTGCAAACATGGGTGAATTACAGTGAGCTACAGTTGGGTTTAGAGCAGATTCTTATTGACTAGTCATTTGACCTTTGTCCTTTGAATTGGAGGTAACCGTGGTCAGTGTGACAGAGGGATTATAGACCAGTTCTCTCTGGCCTCCACAATATGCTGATGTAACAACCACAGGACATGAGATACACACACACTTGAGTTACATCCTTCCTTCAACCCTCTTCTATTTCTCTCCTATCTCTCCAGCTCTACATTTTTTTCCATTCCTGCTGATATTACATTCCTAGCATAACTGACTGGGATCGAATGCGGGAAATCAGATATCAGAAGAAACTGTAAGGGCCTGTCTCCCATGGACAGACGAACAGGTGATAAAGTTCACGCTTGCCTTAATCAGTGGAAGTTTGTTCTGGCTTAACTACCATCAATACCGCCCCCCCCAACCCCACCCCCACACACACACCCAAATACAAACATACACACCCACTTCAAAGCCTAGCTAATGATGACTTGTTTTGAAGTCTCACACAGACGCCACACCTGCCGGTGACCTCTGCAACGGACACCTTGGGTGTAGGTTCACTCCCTGTCGAAGCCAAATGGTGACTGATAAACCCAGGCACCCAGACAAATACTCACACAGCTGTGTAGCCTTTTAGAGAGAGGACTCGGTCACACCACATCTTGTATGAACCTCTGACCAAACTGTACACTAGAAAGAGCTTTATCGTTTTACTATCAGTGGAAAGACTGAAGCAATGACAAGGAATACAGTACAAAACTGTTCTATCAGGCTTTGTCCAAGCCTTGAAAAAAATACGGTTTGCCTTTGAAGAATAAAAGGTTGAACTCTGCATGTAAGCAGTGTGTGGGGAACTTCTTCTTTTGAAACAATGCTCGTCCACGTCTCTCCTTGTTGCCGTAAAAGTCTAACCTTGCTTGCCCTCACCTGAACATAATTTGAATGAAGGAGCTAATAGAATATTCACGTATTTTAGACAGATCCATTTATTTTTTCTATCCTCCAAGGTCACCAGTGACCAGGACTGATGATGAATACAAAGAAGTCTTCTTATTTATTCCCATATGCACTGAACTCCAAATGTGAGGAGAAAAATAGTATTTTTTGTTGGTTTAATTTTCACTCCAATGATCCCAATGCCTCCCAAAAACATCAAATTGTTTTTGAGAGGCTTCGAGGCAGGTCTGTGACCAGGCAGAAATCTTGTTTCCCCCTTCCCTTCCTCCCCCTCATTTTCTACCCCATCTTCCTCCTCCCTTCTTGTTTTTGTGAGAGAGAAAATGCTCATTAAGAACATAATTGCGTAACACGGAGTGAAAACGTTGTAATTCCTCTGTCAGCCGAGGACGTTAAATAATTCTGCCTCTTGTTCTCATCAGATGCCACTGGGGGCTTGCAGACAGTTGGTCTCTCTTTTCATAAACATGGAATTGTTTTCGGCAAAGTCGGCAATTGATCAGGGACCGTGTGAGTAAACTACACAGCGCTCAGAGCAAATGCAGAGTTAAATGTGACTACACTCTGTGATAAAAAGCTTCCAATGAAGGCGGCCGTGGGAAAATAAAAAGCGTTTAAAAATGGTTGTATCTGGATCATATTTCTTCGGGCTTATTACAGTTGACGTTTTCCTTGTCGACAATCACTCCCGCATGTAGACGTGATCATGCAAAGATTCCATTAATGGGGTTTATTGCGCCATGTCGTGTTAAAATGCTCATGTCTTTCAGGAGTGATAGAGTGGAGGCAGCTTGTCTTTCAGGAGTGATAGAGTGGAGGCAGCTTGTCTTTCAGGAGTGACAGAGTGGAGGCAGCTTGTCTTTCAGGAGTGATAGAGTGGAGGCAGCTTGTCTTTCAGGAGTGATAGAGTGGAGGCAGCTTGTCTTTCAGGAGTGATAGAGTGGAGGCAGCTTGTCTTTCAGGAGTGATAGAGTGGAGGCAGCTTGTCTTTCAGGAGTGATAGAGTGGAGGCAGCTTGTCTTTCAGGAGTGAGAGAGTGGAGGCAGCTTGTCTTTCAGGAGTGATAGAGTGGAGGCAGCTTGTCTTTCAGGAGTGATAGAGTGGAGGCAGCTTGTCTTTCAGGAGTGGTAGTGGAGGCAGCTTGTCTTTCAGGAGTGACAGAGTGGAGGCAGCTTGTCTTTCAGGAGCGATAGAGTGGAGGCAGCTTGTCTTTCAGGAGTGATAGAGTGGAGGCAGCTTGTCTTTCAGGAGTGATAGAGTGGAGGCAGCTTGTCTTTCAGGAGTCATAGAGTGGAGGCAGCTTGTCTTTCAGGAGCGATAGAGTGGAGGCAGCTTGTCTTTCAGGAGTGATAGAGTGGAGGCAGCTTGTCTTTCAGGAGTGATAGAGTGGAGGCAGCTTGTCTTTCAGGAGTGATAGAGTGGAGGCAGCTTGTCTTTCAGGAGTGATAGAGTGGAGGCAGCTTGTCTTTCAGGAGTGATAGAGTGGAGGCAGCTTGACTTTCAGGAGCGATGGAGTGGAGGCAGCTTGTCTTTCAGGAGCGATGGGATGAAGGAGGCTTTTCTCACGCTGGGCTATGAGGAGAAGCTCTCTGCTGTGACCGTGTTTGTGTGTTTATTGGATAGGACACAGAGCAGCTGTCTACCTGTGTGTGAGAAAGGAAGGAAGAAATAAGGAGAGGTGGCTTCATGTCTGAGTGTTGGTCACACAGAGATGGTCTGTCTCTCACGCTACTGAATCCTGTCTCTACTCTCCTCTCATTGCTAGACATGAATAGTGTCGGAGACAGAGTGTGTGAAGCTTCTCTCAGACAGAGGGTGTTCTAAGCACCAATGCTCCTCCTCTCTCTCTACTAATACCAATATCTCCTCCTCTCATCTCACACAGCTTTGTGGTGGCCAATTCAAGTAAAGTGTTGACCCAATCTACATAGGTGTGCTGTATGCGCACATACTACATGCAGTACACATTCTCCCGTTTACCTCCTATGTAAATGCTGAAAGCGACATTTCCAATGTGGACCCTCCACAGTGAACGTCTGACTTCTTTAGTCGCGTGGCTTAGTAAGTGGCTATTTATTCCGCCCAACACTTCGGAGCTAAGGCACTGAAAGAGGCAGTATATTAAGTGCTGCCATTTGTGCCGAGAGCTCTCTCTTATTCTTTCCCTCTCTCCTCCACTCCTTTGTCCCCTCCCCAGCTCTCTCCATTCAGTCGGCCCTGGCGATGACGATGGTGGGAGCATCGTCATCCGTTTGTTTGCTAGGCAACCATCAGCAGGCCTTTCTCGAACAAGATCCCTCTGTAATTCACAGTGTAATGAGGTCTGTGATATTGAATAATATTGAATCCACCAGTCTGGCCATTATACCCCCCCCCCCACACACACACAATAATGTGGAGGAGGAGGCCCCATATGAGGAAGGAGCTCTGAGCTCTTATGAAGTGAAATTGGAATGAAGCGTAGAGGTGGTCTAGCGAGCCACTTTAGTAGTTATCCGCTTTATAATGTGTCTTCGGCCTTTCTATCTCATGTTCGATCCTTGTTGATTAGGAAGACCGTAGAGAAGGAGGAGGAGAGCAGCTTATAATAGTGTGTTTTGTTTAGTGCATTTTGTCATGTACTGCTGCTTTAGTGATAGGGTTACTCACACACCCCAGTCCACGTTCACTCACACACCCCGGTCCACGTTCACTCACACACCCCGGTCCACGTTCACTCACACACCCCGGTCCACGTTCACTCACATACCCCGGTCCACGTTCACTCACACACCCCGGTCCACGTTCACTCACACACCCCAGTCCACGTTCACACAGAAACCCCGGTCCACGTTCACACAGACACCCCGGTCCACGTTCACACAGACACCCCGGTCCACGTTCACACAGACACCCCGGTCCACGTTCACACAGACACCCCGGTCCACGTTCACTCACACACCCCGGTCCACGTTCACTCACACACCCCGGTCCACGTTCACTCACACACCCCGGTCCACGTTCACACAGACACCCTGTTCCACGTTCACTCACACACCCCGGTCCACGTTCACTCACACACCCCGGTCCACGTTCACTCACACACCCCGGTCCACGTTCACACAGACACCCCGGTCCACGTTCACACAGACACCCCGGTCCACGTTCACACAGACACCCCGGTCCACATTCACACAGACACCCCGGTCCACGTTCACTCACACACCCCGGTCCACGTTCACACAGACACCCCGGTCCACGTTCACTCACACACCCCGGTCCACGTTCACACAGACACCCCGGTCCACGTTCACTCACACACCCCGGTCCACGTTCACACAGACACCCCGGTCCACGTTCACACAGACACCCTGGTCCACGTTCACTCACACACCCCGGTCCACGTTCACTCACACACCCCGGTCCACGTTCACTCACACACCCCGGTCCACGTTCACTCATACACCCCGGTCCACGTTCACACAGACACCCCGGTCCACGTTCACAGACACCCCGGTCCACGTTCACACAGACACCCCGGTCCACGTTCACACAGACACCCCGGTCCACGTTCACACAGACACCCCGGTCCACGTTCACACAGACACCCCGGTCCACGTTCACACAGACACCCCGGTCCACGTTCACACCCCTGTCCATATTTACGCACACAGACCACTACATTGCATCTGTGCAGTCAACCGTTCCGTTCAACTCTTGGTCTTGGCACTAACACCATTACTCTTCAAGTTTTATTTCTGGCGGAAGACTGGAGTTCCTACCTTCATGCCCCCTTCTCTGCCCATATCTGCCAGCGCTGAGCGGTTGCCATCTGCTATCTGCCATGCTTTAACCATCTCCCACTTCCCAGAGGGTGTCACGGTGCCAACGCTGTGCCAGCGCAGAGAGACAGCTTGTGTCACCACAGTAGAATGAGACACCTCTCTTCCCTGACAACTACAGACAAGGTGGAGAGGGAGCCCAGCAGAAACGGTGTCTGCTGTGACAGATTGTCCTCAGTATTCTCCTCACAACCTCAGACAAGTGGAAAGAGGTGGTCTGGTGACATGTTTTGTATACAGTTACATTACAGGTATATTGTAAGTTTGTGAGGGAGAAATAGTTTGTACGAGTTTAAAGACACACACACACACACACACACACACACACACACACACACACACACACACACACACACACACACACACACACACACACACACACACACACACACACACACACACACACACACACATTTTGGCATGGCTCATAGTTGGGCAAGGGAGTTCATCTACTTAGCACCTTGTATGGTGTGACCGGTGCCGTGCTGGCGTTTCAGACACCACATTAGCAACTGTCCAGTGATTTCAATCTAAGACGCTCAACGTCTCTCCTCTACACCCCCTTCATGCCAGAGCCCAGGGAAGGGGTCACGCTCCATCTGCAGTGATGTATAGAGCTCAATGGTTTCTCCATGAACCTACAGTGGACCAAAAAACATTGTGTCCACTGTACTGGGGAGTGAAACTTTGCCATTGACCAATAGTGTCGTCCAACCATTTCGATGCATTAGCAATCGTCAGCAACCAGTCACAGACAGTCTTACTAATTTATCTCACAGACTTCTCAAATGGGATCGGACATTGCTGAGGGATGAGGAAATGGACCACCACAACACAATGTGGATGGGTTGAGGGGTTTGTGGTTACTCAAACAGTGATTAGGGTCAAAACCCTCACAACTCAATCAAGCAAAGGGATATTGCTTCTTTTCCACAGTTTACTGAAGTTTGTGCGATCATGAAATGAAGTGCTTTTCAAGTTGTGGGAAAAGGAATCTAGCCAAACTTGCTAAACTTTTGCATTACGGTTGGTGAATCCTCAAGGAGGGTCAGCTATTTCCCCAAATTTAATAACACTCTACATTATCCCATTGTGGGACATTGTCTCTACATTATCCTATCCTGAGACATTGTCACTTTCATTATCTTATTGTGAGACATGGTCACTGCATTATCCTATTGTGAGACCTTGTCACTGCATTATCCTATTGTGAGACCTTGTCACTGCATTATCCTATTGTGAGACCTTGTCATAGCCAATGTGATAAGCTTTTGCTGTAGTACATTAGAGTAGGATTCTTTTAGGAGATGACCTACCTAGCAACTGCTGTATAGTGACTGGTCAGATGTTGTTAATTGGTTTGAGCAAGAACCGGAAGTAGTTGAGTTGATGTGTGGTCAGTTCCTAATGAATGATATCTGCACAAGAGTAATCTGTTTCCATCCTGTATTTGTTTACATAGTCAGCTATCCACAGTCTAAACAAACTGCAACTACACTGGTAGCAATGAGTTGGATCAACACACCCAGAGTCAAGTGTCTGAACACATTTTCCACATCATAACACTGATAACATGATTGGAGATTTTTTATGTTATACAGTAGTTGGTGAAACCTTAAAAGAAGGTCAGCGTTTGGTTGGTAATCTGCCTGTGGAGTGTTTGGCCAGGGCAGTGTGAGGTCACTGGTCCAGATGGCAGTGTGTGTGTGTGTGTGTGTGTGTTAATATAGCTTGCTCTCAGCTTACTGTGATTAAGGCCTACTCTTCTGTTTTAGTGCTTCCTGCCCTGGCTGGCTCCACAGGGAAAGTGGGTGGTCCTGTACGTCACACTCTGCTTGTCACTCCATATAACCAGGGCGTAGTCATCCGCGTTTGTTCAAACAGCCAGGAGAGGATTTGTGTGTACTTTCATTGTAGGGCCTATATGTTTCAAAATGGATTGCAGGTGTGTGTCTAACTCCATGCTTACTAATCAGTCTCATAAGTCCCAGCTTCAGACAACCGGGAAACTCCAGAAATACTTCAGAAATAATATTCCAATATCCTTCTCCATACTTCCTGTTTTCTCTCTGATGAATTCTCTATAGTGCTTCACAGCAAGAGCATCTGGTACATTGGCATTATAATTTCTGCTAATCAGTTTGATAAAAATTGGCACAGTTAGGAGTATAAATGCCTTATGCAGAGATAAGGAGAGAGAGAGGGTGAGAGATGGAAGAGGGAGTGTGACTCATGTGAAATCATGGATGTGAGTCACTGTGATTGCGTCCCGCATAATCATAGGAAGAAGGACAGTCAAGAGCATGTCTCTAAGGACACATTCACACACACGCTGTGCTGCCCGACAGGTACAACACTGATGCGATGATTTAGCTACTAGAATTATATTCCTAATTATTATGCTAATTAATTACTCAATAACATATGTAGCATGCATCTTTCAGCAACGAAAGTATATTCACTTCGACGTGAGACATTTGTTCCATCATTGATTGGTTATGGTTACTACTATGAGAAGCATGCCTGAGTAATATTTTGTTATGTATATGTTGTCAGCCTACATGAAAACATACAGTACACTCATCAATCTTTTCCAGACACTATGTATGTATGTATGTATATATGGGACTCCCAATCACAGTCTGGTGTGATTCAGCCTGGATTTGAAACAGGGACTGTGGTGTCACCATTTGTACTGAGATGCAGTGGCTTAAACCACTGAGCCACTTGGGAAACAGTAAACTAATGTTATCTGTAATGGGAAATTCCACAGTAAGAGTAATGCTGAGATTTTTCACTATAAAATGTATGTCCAATGCAAAGTTAAACAAACCATACAATTCTATGCACAATGACTACTTTTAATAATTTCCTCTGAACATTTTATGGAAAACATTTACTTGTATGGTTTGTTTAACTTTGCAATCATTGGTTTGTGTTTGATATTTTAAAGTGAACAAATCAGAGTCTCCGCATTACTCTGTCACTGTGGAATTGCGCTAATCTTAGTTTGGCTGGCTGAGTACTCAACTAGTGCCTTATGATTGTAATATGTCCTCATTCAGGCCAACCGTGTCACTCTCTCCGTTTCTAGATCAGAGATCTGTGTTCTCTGAGTCATGTAAACTACAGAAAGCTGTCTCTCTGTACCATGTGAACTACAGAAAGCTGGGTCCCTCTGTACCATGTGAACTACAGAAAGCTGGGTCCCTCTGTACCATGTGAACTACAGAAAGCTGGGTCCCTCTGTACCATGTGAACTACATAAAGCTGGGTCCCTCTGTGTCATGTGAACTACAGACAGCTGGGTCCCTCTGTGTCATGTGAACTACAGAAAGCTGGGTCCCTCTGTGTCATGTGAACTACAGAAAGCTGGGTCCCTCTGTGTCATGTGAACTACAGAAAGCTGGGTCCCTCTGTACCATGTGAACTACAGAAAGCTGGGTCCCTCTGTGTCATGTGAACTACAGAAAGCTGGGTCCCTCTGTGTCATGTGAACTACAGAAAGCTGGATCCCTCTGTACCATGTGAACTACACAAAGCTGGGTCCCTCTGTACCATGTGAACTACAGAAAGCTGGGTCCCTCTGTGTCATGTGAACTACAGAAAGCTGGGTCCCTCTGTGTCATGTGAACTACAGAATGCTGGGTCCCTCTGTGTCATGTGAACTACAGAAAGCTGGGTCCGTCTGTACCATGTGAACTACAGAAAGCTGGGTCCCTCTGTGTCATGTGAACTACAGAAAGCTGGGTCCCTCTGTACCATGTGAACTACAGAAAGCTGGGTCCCTCTGTGTCATGTGAACTACAGAAAGCTGGGTCCCTCTGTGTCATGTGAACTACAGAAAGCTGGGTCCCTCTGTACCATGTGAACTACATAAAGCTGGGTCCCTCTGTGTCATGTGAACTACAGAAAGCTGGGTCCCTCTGTGTCATGTGAACTACAGAAAGCTGGGTCCCTCTGTGTCATGTGAACTACAGAAAGCTGTTCCCTCTGTACCATGTGAATTACAGAAAGCTGGGTCCCTCTGTGTCATGTGAACTACAGAAAGCTGTTCCCTCTGTGTCATGTGAACTACAGAAAGCTGGGTCCCTCTGTACCATGTGAACTACAGAAAGCTGGGTCCCTCTGTGCCATGTGAACTACATAAAGCTGGGTCCCTCTGTGTCATGTGAACTACAGAAAGCTGGGTCCCTCTGTGTCATGTGAACTACAGAAAGCTGGGTCCCTCTGTGAGCCCCCAGTCCACACACACACTTTGACGTACACATATATTACACACACACACCTTCGTACAAACACACACAAACACACTGGTGCCCCTGCGGGCCTCTGGGCAGGGTAGATGTCCCTTGCAGGACGATCAATATTCTGACGGGTCATATGATCAATGACTTTCTAGTCGGCTACATCCCTGAGGCATAATAATGAGCATGTCAACCTGATGATGTCTGTTACCCCCTATCCATCCATCCATCTTTTGGTTTGTGTGTGTGTGTGTTTGTTTGCACAGCATGTGACAGCGTGTGGGTGTGCACAGCGTGTGTGTATGCGTGGTCCTAACTTATTACTCTGAATGCAGTTTAGAATTGTGTGGAACTTGTAAAATATGTAGTTAAAGTGGAACTGAAACGCTCAAATCAACCTACAGTATTGTTTTACATGTCGATGTTGGGTAACCCTAGTGAACGTGATGTTATATAAATGCTTTTAGAACATAGTACTAAACGTTTTTCGAATGTCTAGCATAAGCTCATAGAGATGTGGCCACTTATGGCTTTTTGATCAAGAAGTTAATAAACAAAACATTTAAACTACTGATTTGAGATGGAACGACAATAAATTATTAATCACATTAACAAGCCTGTGTAGTCCTGTCAACAATCCATTTGCTTCTGTTTTTCAGCTCATTCAGCTGAAGGCTACATTAGTGGTTTTCACAAGGGCAGGGGCATCGGATCTACTGTTACCCCACATTAGTAAGCTAGCTAAATGCATGATGTCCACAATAACAAAGTAGGTAGGTATCATCAAATATGCCGGTATAGTCCAGTTTAGCAGGCAGATCATGTACACTATGCATGAAACGGTATTCAAAATGGTTTGTAGTGAGGGACTTCAGATGTGATAAACCTAGGAGAGGCTAACTAGCTTGCTGGGCTAGAAACAGATGGCTAGGAAAAATATGATTTCTAGCTAGCTAGATGTCTGTTCTGAAATATTTAGTTACAGCCGTGTAGGGTTGTTAAGTGTCCCCCTCCTTTTAAATAAATTGCAACTAGTTGTGAGACTTACCAAATGAGGCTGCCAATGTCCATAGTGAAATCAATAATCCACAGTAAGTCCTGCACTGTAGCAAGTCGATAGCTAATGTCTGTCACTAGCTAGCAAAATATCTATCAATGATAGACCAAAACCATGACAAGCTCAGCTATCTGGCTTGCTATGATAGCCCACCTTTAACCGTACAATTTATTTTTGTCAATGTATCATTCGTGCCATGTTACCCGGATAGTATCTAACAGGATAGCCTTCTAAATATACATTTATTTTCATCTTTTTTTTTATTGTTCTCGAAAAACATACTCAATGAGGCATTGTAATATTGCCTGCCTTTTAGTCTAACCATGTGATGACATTGCTGACACATTAGCAAGATGACGGCATGCAGTGGCCAGAAGAGGCCATTTTGAAACGTTTTTAACATGTACGTTTTTCAGCAGGAACTTGCTTCTTTACTAAAATGATTCAGTCCGTCTTTAATGCTGGATCTGGGCCACTAGGAATGCCGTGAACAACATGCAATCTCCTTGGAACTAACACAGTTTCAGAGCAAGTGAATGAGAGAGAAATGGAGAGAATGAGAATGAGAGACATGGAGGTATCAAGAAGAAGCTGCTCTCTCTTTCACCCCCTCCCCCACTTCCCTCCCCTCCTCCCTGAGGACTTCTCACCCGTAACTGGCACATAAAACAATAGCTGGTCTGGAATTTGGATGGTTTAATGTATGATTGTTCTTCATTAACTTTCCTTTAGTCCTGATCTGAGGGCAGATCCATTTCCCAATAATCTCCTGCATCTTCCCTTGTATTCTCCATCGATCCCCTTGTTCTACTTTTGTAATTACTTTCTTCTCCTATAGTAGGGCCGTGATTAGACGGTGTTTACGGAAAGGGAACGCGCCGGGTTACACGCTGACTGTCTTCTTTATGGGATCGATGGCAGCGCATGTTCTAAATATCAATCACCGTCTGCTTGCATTAGTGGTGCGACTGTGTTATCAAACTAGCCTATTGTGCTAATCAAGGGGCTCTGCCCGGGTATGAGCTGTTCAATTTATGAACAGGTAATGGAGAATATTGTCAGAGGTGTGTGTGAGGGAGGGTTGGACAGGTGTAGTGTGTGTGAGGGTGTATAACGGTGAACATGTGTTACCCTGACCTTTTCAGTACAGTAATTCTTCCACACGGTGACCTTACATCAAATTACAAATGTTTGGGTCTTTTCATTGTCTCAGTATTGACTCGAAGAGCAGGCTTCAAATTACTTAGATGTGTGTGTCTGTGTTCGCAGCCCCATTGCCGCCACGTGTATGAAAGGGACGTCTGTTTGCAGAGAGCACCATTGATCTTCCTCTGATAAGAGTTCTTCCTCACCCCCCTTCTCCCTCTCCTCCCTTGCACCCCCAATCTTATTAACCTGTCTCGTTGTCTGGGAATGCTTGGGATCTTTATCCAAACATTCCTTGCTGTCATCTCTTTTCCCTCAACCTGCATCTTCCGTGTGCTCCCTCCCTCCCTCGCCCCCCTTCCTTCCTCCACCCCCTCTCCTCCATACAGGCCTCTTATCAGATGCACGCGTGTAGCAAAAACAAAGAGTGCCGCGCTTTCATTTTCGCCTCATTATTTTGTAATTTCACAACCCAATAACTTTGCCTCGTGCGCGTCCTCTCCGAAGAGAGAGATACGTCCCGCCTCGCTGATGCGTGGAGGCTGAAAGAGTAGAAAAGAGAAGAACAAAAGAGAAAAATGGAGAGAGAGATGAGTTGTGTGTGTTCCAGGTTGGAATGGGAGCTGTGGGGTGAGGGAGGAGGGGGGAGGGGGGAAAGGCTCTTTTTAACTGGAGGGATGTGTCAGATCGCTTCTGCAGTCAGGGCCTATGATTTTGGCATGAAGGTCGAAAACAAATGCCTTTCTTCAGAGGTTTGTGTGTGTGCTTACGTCTCTACATATCCGTATCAGCAGGCCCCTGTGGTCATGCACAGGTGTGTGTGTGTGTGTGTGTGTGTGTGTGTGCTTCCCTCTCTGTTGCCCAAGGAAAAAACTTGCATGATTTACATAATTGAGAGAGTTGGGAAGAGGTGAACGAGTAGAGCGAGGTGGGACCTGTGTCAAGCTCCTGGCTAACTCAACCAGATTGGGGATCATGGCAAACAATGAGTCCTTGAGATTGTTTGTTTTGCATCGCACAATTCTCTGAAATGGTCTAAAATGTATAAAATCTGCACATCCAGGGTACCGGGCAATGCAAAGTGAACGCACCCAGAATGTCCTCCTACAGAACAGACATTAGATACAAATGCAATTTTAAGCCTGATTCGTAAGTCCATTACCCACCTATAGACTGACTGTACCTAGTCGACTGTACTTCAGTTAGTAACAAGATACTATACCTAGACCACTGTGTCACCTTTAGTAACCTGATACTATACCTACAGTAGTCCACCCTACTCCCTTCACTAACACGATACTATACATAGTCCACCATGTTACATTTAGTAACATGGTACGATACCTAGTACACTGTACTCCTTTCACTAACATGATACTATACATAGTCCACCATGTTACATTTAGTAACATGATACGATATCTAGTTCACTGTACTCCTTTCACTAACATGATACTATACCAAGTCCACTGTACTCCCTTTAGTAACAAGATACTATACCTAGTCCACTGTGTTACCTTTAGTAACAAGATACTATACCTAGTCCAATGTGTTACCTTTAGTAACATGTTGCTATACCTAGTCCACTGTGTTACCTTTAGTAACATGTTGCTATACTTAGTCCACTGTGAAACTATACCTAGTCCCCTGTACTCCCTTTAGTAACATGATACTATACTTAGTCCACTGTGTTACCTTTAGTAACATGATACTATACCTAGTCCACTGTGTTACCTTTAGTAACATGATACTATACCTAGTCCACTGTGTTACCTTTAGTAACATGTTGCTATACTTAGTCCACTGTGAAACTATACCTAGTCCCCTGTACTCCCTTTAGTAACATGATACTATACCTAGTCCACTGTGTTACCTTTAGTAACATGTTGCTATACCTAGTCCACTGTACTCCCTTTAGTAACATGATACTATACCTAGTCCACTGTGTTACCTTTAGTAACATGATACTATACCTAGTCCACTGTGTTACCTTTAGTAACATGATACTATACCTAGTCCACTGTGTTACCTTTAGTAACATGATACTATACCTAGTCCACTGTGTTACCTTTAGTAACATGATACTATACCTAGTCCACTGTGTTACCGTTAGTAACATGATACTATACCTAGTCCACTGTGTTACCTTTAGTAACATGTGAACATGTCCACTGTGAAACTATACCTAGTCCCCTGTACTCCCTTTAGTAACATGATACTATACTTAGTCCACTGTGTTACCTTTAGTAACATGATACTATACCTAGTCCACTGTGTTACCTTTAGTAACATGTTGCTATACCTAGTCCACTGTGTTACCTTTAGTAACATGATACTATAATTGGAAGTGTAGAGATAAGTATACAATGGGTCTATACAGGAGCAGGTGTAACCATAGTGCTTATGTTCTTTGGTGGGTTGGGGATGCAGGGATTGGCTGAATACTCTCTCTCGTTTGTGCATTTCTCTTCTACACAAAGGACTGTGTGTGTGTTGGGAGATCTATAATAAGAGGCCTGTTTGTCCTACTCCATTGTATGCATCTGTCCCACCGTAGTTTGTGCCTGTGACAGTCATATTTAATTTGGAGTTTGTGCCCCGGTATGAAAGCCAAACGGAACAGACTGCCGCTGTGACGGTGCGCCCGAGAGGAGTTTATTGAAAAGTGTGGGCACTCAGCCAAATCTGTCTTCGCTCTTTCATCTCCAAACAGAGGAGGAAGAAAGGGAAAAGAAGAGGAAAGGAGAGGGAGAATAGAGGAGAGAGAATAGAGGAGGTAGATTGGATGTTCTGGCTCTGAACCATTGTATTCCCCAAACAAGAAGACACACTTCCTAATTTTGAACTTCTGTCATTACTATCACCATCACCACTACCTCCATCATCACTACAACCATAGCTACTAATACTGCTTCTATCATCATCACTAGTACTACTAATACTACTACTATCACCATTACTACTACTACTAATACTACTACTATCACCATCACTACTACTGCTAATACTACTACTATCACCATCACTACAACAACCATCACTACTAATACTACTAATACTACTACTGTCACCATCACTACTAATACTATTACTATCACCATCACTACTACTACTAATACCACTACTACTGATACTACTACTATCACCATTACTACTACTACTAATACTACTACTATCACCATCACTACTACTGCTAATACTACTACTATCACCATCACTACAACAACCATCACTACTAATACTACTACTATCACCATCACTACTAATACTAATACTATCACCATCACTACAACAACCATCACTACTAATACTACTACTATCACCATCACTACTGCCTCCATCATCACTACAACCATTACTACTATCACCATCATTACTACCGCTAATACTACTACTATCCCCATCACTACTACAACTAATACCACTACTACTATCACCATCACTACTATCTTCCACTACTATCTTCCACCATCACTAATACTACTACAATCAACACTAATACTACCACCATCACTACTACTACAATCAGCACTACTACTATCACCATCACTACAGCTACTACTATCATCATCACTACTGCTACTACTATAACCATCACTACTACTACAATCAACACTACAACTACCACCATACCTACTACTACTACAATAAACACTACTACTACCACTATCACAAATACTACAATCAACACTACTACTATCACCATCACTAATGCTATCATCATCACTAACACTACTACTATCACCATCACTACTGCTACTAATATCATCATCACAACTGCTACTACAATCACCATCACTAATACTACTACTACTATCACCATAACTACTGCTACTACTATCAGTGCTACATCCTCTAATACTACTACTAATATCACTTTCACTATCTCCATCACTACTACTACAATCAACACTACTACTAACCCCATCACAACTACTACAATCAACACTACTACTACCACCATCCCTACTACTACAATCAACACTACTACTAACCCCATCACTACTACTACAATCAACACTAGTACTAACCCCATCACTACTACTACAATCAACACTACTACTAACCCCATCACTACTACTACAATCAACACTAGTACTAACCCCATCACTACTACTACAATCAACACTACTACTATCTCCATCACTACTACTACAATCAACACTACTACTAACCCCATCACTACTACTACAATCAACACTAGTACTAACCCCATCATTACTACTACAATCAACACTACTACTACCACCATCACTACTACTACAATCAACTCTACTACTATCACCATCACTAATGCTACAATCAACACTACTACTATCCCCATCACTACTACTACAATCAACACTACTACTAACCCCATCACTACTACTACAATCAACACTACTACTACCACCATCACTACTACTACAACAATAAACACTACTACTACCACTATCACAACTACTACAATCAACACTACTACTACCACCATCACTACTACTACAATCAAACACTACTACTATCACCATCACTAATGCTATCATCATACTAACACTACTACTATCACCATCGCTACTGCTACTACTATCATCATCACAACTGATACTACAATCACCATCACTAATACTACTACTACTATCACCATCACTACTGCTACTACTATCAGTGCTACATCCTCTAATACTACTACTAATATCACTTTCACTATCTCCATCACTACTACTACAATCAACACTACTACTAACCCCATCACTATTACTACAATCAACACTACTACTAACCCCATCACAACTACTACAATCAACACTAGTACTAACCCCATCACTACTACTACAATCAACACTACTACTAACCCCATCACTACTACTACAATCAACACTAGTACTAACCCCATCACTACTACTACAATCAACACTACTACTAACCCCATCACTACTACTACAATCAACACTACTACTAACCCCATCACTACTACTACAATCAAAACTACTACTAACCCCATCACTACTACTACAATCAACACTACTACTAACCCCATCACTACTACTACAATCAACAGTACTACTACCACCATCACTACTACTACAATCAACACTACTACTAACCCCATCACTACTACTACAATCAACAGTACTATACCACCATCACTACTACTACAATTAACACTACTACTAACCCCATCACTACTACTACAATCAACACTACTACTAACCCCATCACTACTACTACAATCAACACTACTACTAACCCATCACTACTACTACAATCAACACTACTACTAACCCCATCACTACTACTAACCCCATCACTACTACTACAATCAACACTACTACTAACCCCATCACTACTACTACAATCAACACTACTACTACCACCATCACTAATGCTATCATCATCACTAACACTACTACTATCACCATCGCTACTGCTACTGCTATCATCATCACAACTGATACGACAATCACCATCACTAATACTACTACTACTATCACCATCACTACTGCTACTACTATCAGTGCTACATCCTCTAATACTACTACTAATATCACTTTCACTATCTCCATCACTACTACTACAATCAACACTACTACTAACCCCATCACTACTACTACAATCAACACTAGTACTAACCCCATCACTACTACTACAATCAACACTACTACTACCACCATCACTACTACTACAATCAACACTACTACTAACCCCATAACTACTACTACAATCAACACTACTACTAACCCCATCACTACTACTACAATCAACACTACTACTAACACCAACACTACTACTACAATCAACACTACTACTATCACCATCACTAATGCTATCATCATCACTAACACTACTACTATCACCATCGCTACTGCTACTACTATCATCATCACAACTGCTACTACAATCACCATCACTAATAATACTACTACTATCACCATAACTACTGCTACTACTATCAGTGCTACATCCTCTAATACTACTACTAATATCACTTTCACTATCTCCATCACTACTACTACAATCAACACTACTACTATCACCATCACAACTACTACAATCAACACTACTACTAACCCCATCACTACTACTACAATCAACACTACTACTAACCCCATCACTACCACATGCAATCAACACTACTACTACCACCATCACTACTACTACAATCAACACTACTACTACCACCATCACTACTACTACAATCAACAGTACTACTACCACCATCACTACTACTACAATCAGGACTACTACTATCCCCATCACTACTACTACAATCGCCATCACTAATACTACCACCATCACTACTGCTACTACTATCAGTGCTACATCCTCTAATACTACTACTAATATCACTTTCACTATCTCCATCACTACTACTACAATCAACACTACTACTAACCCCATCACTAATGCATCAATCAACACGACTACTACCACCATCACTACTACTACAATCAACACTACTACTACCACCATCACTACTACTACAATCAACACTACTACTACCACCATCACTACTACTACAATCAACACTACTACTACCACCATCACTACTACTACAATCAACAGTACTACTACCACCATCACTACTACTACAATCAACACTACTACTAACCCCATTACTACTACTACAATCAACAGTACTATACCACCATCACTACTACTACAATTAACACTACTACTAACCCCATCACTACTACTACAATCAACACTACTACTAACCCCATCACTACTACTACAATCAACACTACTACTAACCCATCACTACTACTACAATCAACACTACTACTATCACCATCACTAATGCTACAATCAACACGACTACTACCACCATCACTACTACTACAATCAACACTACTACTACCACCATCACTACTACTACAATCAGGACTACTACTATCCCCATCACTACTACTACAATCAGCACTACTACTACCACCATCACTACTACTACAATCAACAGTACTACTACCACCATCACTACTACTACAATCAACACTACTACTATCACCATCACTAATGCTACAATCAACACGACTACTACCACCATCACTACTACTACAATCAACACTACTACTATCACCATCACTAATGCTACAATCAACACGACTACTACCACCATCACTACTACTACAATCAACACTACTACTATCACCATCACTACTACTACAATCAACACTATTACTATCACCATCACTAATGCTACAATCAACACGACTACTACCACCATCACTACTACTACAATCAGCACTACTACTACCACCATCACTACTACTACAATCAACAGTACTACTACCACCATCACTACTACTACAATCAACACTACTACTTTCACCATCACTAATGCTACAATCAACACGACTACTACCACCATCACTACTACTACAATCAACACTACTACTATCACCATCACTAATGCTACAATCAACACGACTACTACCACCATCACTACTACTACAATCAACACTACTACTATCACCATCACTACTACTACAATCAACACTACTACTATCACCATCACTAATGCTACAATCAACACGACTACTACCACCATCACTACTACTACAATCAACACTACTACTACCACCATCACTACTACTACAATCAGGACTACTACTACCACCATCACTACTACTACAATCAGGACTACTACTACCACCATCACTACTACTACAATCAACACTACTACTACCACCATCACTACTACTACAATCAGCACTACTACTACCACCATCACTACTACTACAATCAACACTACTACTACCACCATCACTACTACGACAATCAACACTACTACTACCACCATCACTACTACTACAATCAACACTACTACTACCACCATCACTACTACTACAATCAACACTACTAATACCACCATCACTACTACGACAATCAACACTACTACTACCACCATCACTACTACTACAATCAACACTACTACTACCACCATCACTACTACGACAATCAACACTACTACTACCACCATCACTACTACTACAATCAACACTACTACTACCACCATCACTACTACTACAATCAACACTACTAATACCACCATCACTACTACTACAATCAACACTACTACTATCCCCATCACTACTACTACAATCAGCACTACTACTACCACCATCACTACTACTACAATCAGCACTACTACTAACACCATCACTACTACTACAATCAACACTACTACTACCACCATCACTACTACGACATTCAACACTACTACTACCGTCATCACTACTACTACAATCAACACTACTACTATCCCCATCACCACTACATTTTCCACTACTATTAATTTACAATCACTAATACTATTTATATTACTTCTACTATCTTCATCACCACTTCTACCACTACTATCCCCATCACAACTACATTTTCCACTACTATTAATTTCATAATCACTAATACTATTTATATTACATCTACTATCACCATCACCACTTCTACCACTACTATCCACGTCACCACTACATTTTCCACTACTATTAATTTCACAATCACGAATACTATTTCTATTACTTCTACTATCTTCATCACTACCACTACCACTACTGTCTACTACCACTGATTCTATTTCAACTGCTACTTTACCACTACTACTAGTATTAGTACTAATACCAGTACTAATACAACACTACTTCTACTATCACCATTACTACTAATACCTGTACTACTAACCATAACACTACTACTACATATTACTACTATTATCACTGCTACTAGTACATCTGATAATAATAATAAAACCACTACCACCATCACCTTCACTGCAACTACAACTACTAATACCACTGTTATTATCTCCATCACAACTTCTACAATCACTACTTCTACCACCATCACTCCTACTACTTCTACTATTACTACTATCACCATCAATACTACTACTACCACTACTACTATCCCCATCGCCACTACTACTTTCCCTATCACCACTACTACTAACACATCACTGCTACTACCGCTCCTATTACAATCACCATACTACTACTGTCACATCAACACTAGTACTACTGCTACTACTGTCACATCACTGCTACTACTACCACCACTACTGTCACATCACTACTAATGTTGTAACTACTACCATCACTATTACTACTACTTTTTTATTTGATTTGTATTTTTATTGAACCTTTCATTAACCAGGTAGGCTAGTTGAGAACAAGTTCTCATTTACAATTGCGACCTGGCCAAGATAAAGCATAGCAGTACATACAACAACACAGAGTTACACATGGAGTAAAACAAACATAGTCAATAGTACAGTAGAAAAATAAGTCTACATACAATGTGAGGAAATGAGGTGAGATAAGGGAGGTAAAGGCAAAAAAAGGCCATGGTGGCAAAGTAAATACAATATAGCAAGTAAAACACTGGAATGGTAGATTTGCAGTGGAAGAATGTGCAAAGTAGAGATAGAAATAATGGGTTGCAAAGGAGCAAAATAAATAAATAAATACAGTAGGGGGAGAGGTAGTTGTTTGGGCTAAATTATAGATGGGCTATGTACAGGTGCAGTAATCTGTGAGCTGCTCTGACAGCTGGTGCTTAAAAGCTAGTGAGGGAGATAAGTGTTTCCAGTTTCAGAGATTTTTGAAGTTCGTTCCAGTCATTGGTAGCAGAGAACTGGTAGGAGAGGCGGCCAAAGGAAGAATTGTTTTTCGGGGTGACCAGAGATATACCTGCTGGAGCGCGTGCTACAGGTGGGTGCCGCTATGGTGACCAGCGAGCTGAGATAAGGGGGGACTTTACCTAGCAGGGTCTTGTAGATGACCTGGAGCCACTACCACTAATACCACCATCATCGTCACTACTACTATTACTAATATCACATTGCTGCTACTGCTGCTGCTGCTACTACTACAACTACAATCATCACCATTACTATCACTACTACTACTGTCACTATCACTACTACTATCATCATCACCACTACTGCAACTACTACTTCTTCTACCACCACTACTGTCACATCACTACTACTGTTGCAACTACTACTATCGCCATCACTATTAATACCACTACTACCACCACCATCACTACTACTACTATCACATCGCTGCTGCTGCTACTACTACTATTACTACTACGACTACTACGAATATTATTATAACCATCACTACTACTACTATAACCATCACTGCGAAGACTATCACCATCACTACTACTACTACTTCTTCTATCACCATCACTACTAATACTTTCCCCATCACAACTACTACTACCACTATCATTGTCACTACTACTACTACATCACTACTGCTATTGCAACTACTACTACTACTACTATCGCATCACTACTATTACTACTACTACTACTACTATCACATCACCACTATTACTACTTCTACTACTACTATCACATCACCACTATCACAATCACTAGAACTACTAATACGACTACTACATCAGATCCATGCTGCTACTACTACTTCTACCATCATCACCGTCTCTACTACTATCACCATCAGCACTACCACTATCACCATCACCACTACCGCTACTACTACTACTACTACTATCACCATCATTACTACTACTACTGCTATCACATCACTACTATTACTACTTCTACTACTACTATCACCATCACCACTACTGCTACTACTACTACTACTACTATCACCATCATTACTACTACTGCTACTTTCACCATCACTTCTACCACTATAATTTCCATCACTACTAATATCACCATCACTACTGTAACTTCTACTAACATTACTTCTTTCACCATCACTACTACTAACACTACTATCAACATTAGTCCTGCTGCTGCTGCTACTTCTAATACTATCATCACTATTACCACTACTACTACTTCAACCACCACAAGTGTTACGTCACTACTCCTGTTGGAACTACTACTATCACCATCACTATTATCACTACTACAACTACTACTAATCCTAACTCCTATCACCACATTTTTCACATCACTACTACTGTTGCAACTACTCCTATCACCATCACTATTACAACTACTACTACCACTATCATCATCATCACTACAACTACTATCACCATTATTACTATCATCATCATCATCATCATCACTACTGCTATCACTATCACCATCACCACTAATACTAGTTCTATCACATCACTAATATTACTACTACTGCTATTGCAACAACTACTACTACTACTATCACATCACTACTAATACAACTACTACTATCACATCGCTGCTGCTGCTACTACTACTTCTACTACTGCTACTACTACTACTACTACTACAATCACTGTCTCTACTACTATCACAACCACTAGTACTACTATCACCATTACTACTACTACTATCAATAATAGTCCTACTACTACTACTTCTACCACCACTGTCACATCACTACTACTATCATCATCACTATTACTACTACTATTACATCTACTACCACAACTGTCACCACAACTGCCACATCACTACTACTGTTGCAACTACTATTATCACCATTGCCACTACTACTGCTACTGCTGCTACTACTGCTACTTCTACAACTACTACTACCACTACCATCATCATCGCTACTGCTACTACATCTACTATCACCATCATTACTATCACCATCACTACTACTACTATCCCCATCACTACTAGTACTATCACCGTCACAAAAACTACTACCTCCATCACTACTACTACCACTCCTACTACTACATCAGTACTGCTATTGCAGCTACTGTCTCCATCACTACTACTACTTCTATCACAACACTACTAATACAACTATCACATCGCTGCTGCTACTACTACTACTACCAACTCTACTACTATCACATCACTTCTGCTGCTGCTGCTGCTACTACTACTATTACTACTACCATCACTTCTACCACTATAATTACCATGAATACTACTTTCACCATCACTACTGCTAATGCTACTTCTACTACTAATACCACTACTACTATCACCATTAGTACTACTACTACTACTAACCCTACTACTACTACTACTATCATCACCATTACTACTGCTACTACTACTACTACTACTACTACTACTACTATCAGCACCATAACTACTACTACTAATCATAATATCACCATTTAACCTACTACTACTACGCTCTACGACTACTACTACTATCACGATTACTACTTCTGCTTCGACTACTACTATAACCATCTCTACTACTACTACTATCACCATCACTACTACGACTACTACTACTACTACCACCATTACTGTTGCTGCTGCTTGTGCTACTATTATCACCATCACTACAACTACTACTACTACCACCACCATTAATGTTGCTGCTGCTGCTACTACTACTATCACCATCTTTACTACTACTGCTATCCCCATTATTGATGCTGCTGCTACTACTACTATCACCATCTTTACTACTACTGCTATCACCATTATTGATGCTGCTGCTACTACTACTATCACCATCACCACTACAACTACTGCTACTACTACTACTATCACCATCTCTACTACTAATACTACTGCTACTATCACTACTACTACTTTCACCATTACTACTGCTACTACTACTACTACTTCTACTTCTACTACTACTACTACTACTACGATTAGCATCTCTGCTTCTGCTACTACTATCACCATCACTACTACTATCACCATCTCTACAACTACTACTACTATCACTACTACTACTTTCACCATTACTACTGCTGCTACTACGTCTATCACCATCTCTACTACTAATTCTACTACTACTACTATGAATACCATCTCTGCTTCTGCTACTACTATCACCATCACTACTACTATCACCATCTCTACTACTACTACTACTACTACTACTACTACTACTACTACTACTACTACCACTATCTCCATCACTACAACCATCACCATTAATACTGCTGCTGCTACTTCTACTACTGCTTTCACCATCTCTACTTCTACTATCACTACCACTGCTAGTACTATGACTACTTTCACCATCACTGCTACTACTACTACTACTACTGCTAATATCACTACTACTACTACTATACTACTACTTCTACTTTCACTAGTACTACTACCACCATTACTACTGCTGCTACTACTACTATCACCATCTCTACTATCACCATCTCTACTGCTGCTACCACTACTATCACCATCGCTACTGCTTCTACTACTACTACTACTGCTGCTGCTGCTGCTGCTGCTGCTACTACTACTACTGCTACTACTACTACTACTACTACTACTACTATCACCATCTCTACTATCACCATCACTACTGCTTCTACTACTACTACTGCTGCTGCTGCTGCTACTACTACTACTATCACTACTACTATCACCATCACTACTGATGCTACTACTACTTTGCACATCCATACTGCTGCTTCTACTACTACTACTACTACTACTACTACTACTACTACTACTGCTGCTACTATCACCATCTCTACTATCACCATCTCTACAACTACTACTACTACTACTTCTACTACTACTACTGCTGCTACTACTACTGCCACTACTATCACCATCTCTACTGCTGCTTCTACTACTACTACTACTGCTGCTGTTGCTACTACTACTACTATCACCATTTCTACTGCTGCGGCTACTAATATCACCATCACTACTACTACTGCTCTGCTGCTACTTCTACTAGACTACGAGCTACTTCCATTGGTGATGTGGTGCAGTGTTATTCTAGTGTAACATTGGATGTTCTCAGGCCTCGTTGACAGCCTCCCCTCTCCTCTCTCCCTATCAACATCACACGATCATGAATAAATCCATTAGCCTCAGCGCTCTTTTCCCTCTTCGTTTTGTCCACCTTTGTCCATGTTCATCCCTCTCTTTCCACTCATTCAAACACCCCTTTCAAAGGCGCCGGCTACAAACTCTCCACCGCCGAGAAATGAAATCCCTCTAGACTTCACATGGGCCCGGCGTCAGAACTCTACGCCAAACATATCATTTTTGTTTCTTCTGTGTTTTTTCCCCACCTGGCTCCCTGTTATATAAACAAGCAGACTAATATGTGTGTTACATGTCTCATAGATTTAAAAGCAGAGGTGGCACCACCTCAACATACAATTACATGCTCAGGATGGAAGGAAAGGAGGGAGAGAAAGAGAATGGGAGGAGTGACAGAAAGAAAAGCCTATTACGATAGAAGATACACACTGAAAACATAAGAGGGGTAAAAAAGCAAGAGATGGGTGTAGATAAAGAGGTGAGGGTGATTGAGACCGGGAACGAGATGGTGTCTTTAGTTATAATTATGGTGCGCCCCTGTTCCCTATGGTCAAGAGAAAGGGTGCACCCCTATTCCCTATGGTCAAAGGAGGGAGTATGTAGGGACACAGGTAGAGAGATCCCCTACACACAGGCCATTTGTAAACTAAAAGCTGAAGTTGATGAAGATGTGAGAGAAATGTGTGTATCTTTGCCCTATTATACAGGCCTTTAGGCTCTAGAACTTAATTTGCTCTATTATACATGAGTTGAGCCTCTAGGACTTTGTACAGTGTTTCTTCTTCTCTGGTACACACATACACACAAGCTACATATCCCAAATGACATTGAGCTTGTGACTAACAGTTGTGTAGAGCAATTCCATGGATTGTGCTCGTGGCCTCTCATGACGTAATCCACAATTGTTACTGAATTGGTCTGTAACAACAGTTGTGTCTTTCATGGCAAAGAAGTCAGTGTGCTCTTGGGGTATGTACGTTTGAGCATAGAGCACATACCTGTTTTGCATTTCCTGTCTTTGCGTGCGTGCGTGCGTGCGTGTGTGTGTGTGTGTGTGTGTGTGTGTGTGTGTGTGTGTGTGTGTGTGTGTGTGTGTGTGTGTGTGTGTGTGTGTGTGTGTGTGTGTGTGTGTGCATACACCTTTGGATGATGCCACAGATAAGGGATCAGGATGCAGAGCCCAAGGCCTTATGTAGCCCTGCAGACAGCCTTATCATCCCCAACAACACATACACACAGGGATGGAAATATTCCAGGGAAGCTTCCAGCGCGTGAGAGAGAGAGAGAATCCATAGCAGATCTTTGTCTGTAGCCTGAGCGGGAAGGTGTGCTTGCACAGTATATCTTTGGAAACATTGTCTCAGTTTTCACTGACACATTCTTCATCATTTGGCTGTCTTTTTAGGCCATGTCACAGCTGTGAAGGATTCTAATGAGGGAGGGGGTGAGTGGGCTGGGGCTGTATCAACATAACCTTGAGAATTAGCCAGAGATAAGAGGAGAGATGTATAGGCCTTTGGCCTAAAGAGCAGGAACCTGGACTTCACCAAAGAAATCAGAAATACAGACATTGTCATCCTACAAGAGACAAGGTATAGAGGAACATTTTGTCTAGAAATTCAAAAGGAAATGATCTCAACAGAGAAAAATGTCCTCCTGTGTGCTACCTATACCCCCCACTACAATTCCCATATTTCCAGGCCCGGGGACATGTACTAGTCTGTGTCAACCTAAATGCCAGAACTGGACAAGAACCTGACAACCTCAGCACACAAGGGGGACAAACATGTACCTGGAGATGACAACATTCCCTCCCTCATATTCCCCCCTAGGTACAACTATGACAACATAACCAACAAAAACAGGTCAAAACTCCTGCTGCTCTGTCGCATGTTGGGTATGTACGTAGTCAATGGTAGGCTTCGAAGGGACTGCTAAGGTAGGTACACCTATAGCTCATCTCTTGGTTGTAGTACTGTAGACTACTTTATCACTGACCTCAACCCAGAGTCTCTAAGAGCATTCAGTCAGTCCACTGACACTCCTCTCAGATCACAGCTAAATCAGTACTTGAACGGAGCGCTACTCAATCATGAGGATTGAAAGCCAAAGGAACTTAATAATATTGCTATGGATGGTGTCAGGATTTGGCCAGGGTTGTTCCGGGTTTTGGTCACTAGATGCCCCCATTGTGCTTTTTGACCTTATGTTTTTTCCCTTGTTCCCCATTATTATTTGCACCTGTGCCTCGTTAACCCTGATTGTATTTAAACCCTTAGTTTCCCTCAGTTCTGTGCTCTGTGTTTGTATGTTAGCACCCAGCCCTAGTGTTCTGTGTATTCTTGTCGATTCCGGTGGATGCTCTTGTGGAATTCTGTTTTTGTTTTTGAGTATCTCTTGAGGCTTTTTTGTGCTATTCCTACCACCTTTTGGATTTGCCATTTTTGTATTGAAGGACTTCTCCTTTTTACTTTATTAAATACACCGTCTTAAGTACTGCTGTGTCTGCCTCATCTTCTGGGTTCTGCTGACTATTCGTGGCTCAGTTGGTTAAGTGACTGTTTCTCACTCCGGAGACCCAGGTTCGTAACCGGGTCCTGACAGATGGAAGGAAAGTAGTGTTGAAACCTACCAAAAATCAATTATGCAACAACAAATTCAATCCCTTTTAACTGGACAAAATGTTTTACTGTAATAGTGAAGGTGTAAACTTGGCTGTAGAAAGCCTAAACAGTATATTTTACCTCACAGCTTTCCTATCAATTCTGAAAATCAAACAAAAATGACAAATGGTTTTATGAAGAATGCAAAAAGCTAAAAAATGAATTGAGAAACATACACAACCAAAAACATATAGACCCAGAAAACCTATGGTGAATTACTAAAACAATACAGAAATACACTACGAATAAAAAAGGAACAGCATGTCAGAAATCAGCTCTGGGTGAATTGAGGAATCCATAGACTCTAACCACTTCTGGGAAAATAGGAAAATACTAAACAAACAACACAGTTATCTATTCAAAAGGGAGATGTATGGGTTAACTACTTGTCCAATATTTTTGTCCCTATAACAAAGAACAATCAGAAAACAGATATACCTGATCAAATACAAATCGTATAATCAACTATTATAGATTACCACACCCTATTTGACAAAAAAACATGCTTTGTTGATTTCCAAAACGTTGTTGACTCAATTTGGCTTGTTGGTCTGATACACAAATTGATGGGAAGTGGTGTTGGGGGGAAAACATATGACATTATAAAATCCATGTACACAATCAAGTGTGTGGTTAAAATTGGGGAAAAAAAATAATTTCCACAGGGCCATTAGGCAGGGATGCAGGTTAAGCCCCAAACTCTTCAACATGTACAGTTGAAGTCAGTTTACATACACCTTAGCCAAATACATTTCAACTCAGTTTTTCACAAATACTGACATTTAATACGAGTAACATTTCCAGGGTTTTAGGTCAGTTAGGATCACCACTTTATTTTAAGAATATGACATACCAGAATACTAGTAGAGAGAATGATTTATTTCAGCTTTTATTGCTTCCATCACATTCCTAGTGTGTCAGATGTTTACATACACTCAATTAGTATTTGGTAGCATTGCCTTTAAATTGTTTAACCTGGGTCAAATATTTCGGGTAGCCTTCCACAAGCTTCCCACAATAAGTTGGGTGAATTCCCACTATAAGTTGGGTGAATGTTTTTCCTCCTGACAGAGCTGGTGTAACTGAGTCAGGTTTGTAGGCCTCCTTGCTCACACACACTTTTTCAGTTCTGCCCACAAATATTCTGTGGGATTGAGATGAAGGCTTTGTGATGGCCACTCCAATACCTTGACTTTGTTGTCCTGAAGCCATTTTGCCACAACTTTGGAAGTTTGCTTGGGGTCATTGTCCATTTGGAAGACCTGTTTGCGACCAAGCTTTAACCTTTAACTGATGTCTTGAGATGTTGCTTCAATATATCCACATAATATTCCTACCTCATGATGCCATCTATTTTGAGAAGTGCACCAGTCCCTCTTGCAGCAAAGCACCCCCACACCATGATTCTGCGAACCCAGTGCTTCACGGTTGGGATGGTGTTCTTCGGCCTGCAAACCTCCCCCTTTTTCCTCCAAACATAACAATGGTTATTATGGCCAAACAGTTCTATTTTTGTTTCATCAGACTAGAGGATATTTCTCCAAAAAGTACAATCTTTATCCCCATGTGCAGTTGCAAACCGTAGTCTGGCTTTTTTTATGGTGGTTTTGGAGCAGTGGCTTCTTCCTTGCTGAGCGGCCTTTCAGTTTATGTCAATATAGGACTCGTTTTACTGTGGATCTAGATACTTTTGTACCTGTTTTCTCCAGTATCTTCACAAGGTCCTGTGCTGTTGTTCTGGGATTGATTTGCACTTTTTGAACCAAAGTACGTTCTTCTCTAGGACACAGAACAGATCTCCTTCCTGAGCGGTATGATGGCTACGTGGTCCCATGGTGTTTATACTTGTGTGCTATTGTTTGTACAGATGAATGTGGTACCTTCACGTGTTTGGAAATTGCTCCCAAGGATGAACCAGACTTGTGGTGGTCTGCAATTTTTTTTCAGAGGTCTTGGCTGATTCTATTTTGATTTTCCCATGATGTCAAGAAAACAGGCACTGTGTTTGAAGGTAGGCCTTGAAATACATCCACAGGTTCACCTCCAATTAACTCAAATTATGTCAACTAGCCTATCAGAGGCTTCTAAAGCCATGACATCATTTTCTGGAATTTTCCAAGCTGTTTACAGGCACAGTCAACTTAGTGTATGTAAACTTCTGATCAACTGGAATTGTGATACAATGAATTACAAGTGTAAAAATCTGCAAACAATTGTTGGAAAAATGATTTGTCATGCACAAAGTAGATGTCCTAACTGACTTGCCAAAATTATAGTTTGTTAAAAAGAAATTTGTGGAGTGGTTTTAATTGTCTTCAACCTAAGTGTATGTTAACTTCTGACTTCAACTGTATATCAACAAATTGGCGAGGGCACTAGAACAGTCTGCAGCGCCCGGCCTCACCCTACTAGAACCTGAAGTCAAAATGTCTACTGTTTGCTGATGATCTGGTGCTTCTGTCCCCAACCAAGGAGGGCATACAGCAGCACTTAGAGTTTCTGCAGAGATGCTGTCAGACCTGGGCCTTGACAGTAAATCTCAGTAAGACAAAAATGACTGTGTTCCAAAAAAGGACCACAAATAAAAATTCCATCTAGCACACAAAAAACAATACATACCTTGGCCTAAACATCAGCTCCACGGGTAACTTCCACAAAGCTGTGAACGATCTGAGAGACAAGGCAAGAAGGTAATCAAAAGGAACATAAAATTCAACATTCCAATTTAGATCTGGCAAAAAATAATTGAATCAGTTATAGAACCCATTGCCCCATTTGTTTGTGAGGTCTGGGGCCTGCAAAAATATCCTCTGTGTACTTTTCAAGAAAGATCCTCCGTGTACAATGCAGGACACCAAATAATTAATGCAGAGCAGAATTAGGCCGATAACCGCTAATGATCAAAATCCAGAAAGAGCAGTTAAATTCTACGACCACCTAAACGGAAGCGATTCCCAAACCTTCCATAACAAAGCCATCACCTACAGAGAGATGAACCTGAAGAAGAACTCCCTAAGCAAACTGGTCCTGGGGATATGCTCACAAACACAAACAGACCCCACAGAGCCCCAGGGTAGCAACACAATTAGACCCAACCAAATCATGAGAAAGCAAAAAGATAATTACTGGAAATAATTAACAAAAAACTGAGCAAACTGGAATGCTATTTGGTCCTAAACAGAGAGTACACTGTGACTGACCCATATTTAAGGAACACTTTGTCTATGTACAGACTCAGTGAACATAGCCTTGCTTTTGAGCACGGGCTGCCATAGACAGACCTGGCTCTCAAGAGAAGACAGGCTATGTGCAGACTGCCCACAAAATTAGGTGCAAACTAAGCTGCACTTCCTAACCTCCTGACAATTATATGACCATGTTAGAGTCACATATATCCCTCAAAATTACAAAGATCCACAAATAATTCCTAAACAAACCCAATTTTGATAAATTCATCTACTGGGTGCCATCACAGGAGCAAGATTTGTGACCTGTTGCCACATGGTGAAAAGGGCAACCAGTGAAGAACAAACACCATTGTAAATACAACACATATTTACGTTTGTGGTAAATATTGCACATAATATGACATTTGAAATGTATTTTTGGAACTTTTGTGAGTAATGTTACTGTTCATTTTTGTTTATTTCACTTTTGTTTTATTTATCTACTTCACTTGCTTTGGCAATGTTAACATATGTTTCCCATGCCAATAATGCCCTTGAATTGAATTGAATTGATAGGAGAGAGGAGGAGAGAGTGGAGGAGGGGCTGGAGAGGAGTAGAGAAGAGATGGGAGATGAGAAAGAATAGTTAAAAGGGAGGGGAGAAAGGAGGGGAGAGTGGCTAGGGAGGAAAAATGATGATGGAAAGAAGACAGAAAGAACGATAGAAAATTTGAGATTAAGAGCATGACATGAAAGGCAATAAGCCATGAATATGCATCACTACAGAGAGACCAAGTAGAAGGATGAAGGAGGTGGGTAAGGTCAAGCAGAAAGGAAAGAAAATGAGGCTGTTGAAAGAGAAGAGAAAAGGAGGAGGGACAGGGGGAGGGGTGGTGGCTGTAGAAGGGAGAGGTGATAGGCAGAAGAGAAAGAGGAGGGACGTGGGAACAGAGTAGCCTCCTCTCTGTAGTTATGAGGGAGAGGCAAGCAGAGCTGACAGTGACAAATGTATATAATCCCCAGGTTTTCCTCAGCCGTGACCATCTCGCTCTCTTGCTTTGTTTTTTACCAGTGTAACTCTGAACATGACTTTTTATCATTTTCTTTGTAGATGTTTTCAACTGCAAGTCTCTTTGAACTTATACTATATTCCTTTGAAGGAATTCAACTTTCTGTTGGACCTTGGCCTAAAATTGGACTTCAGGTTAAGTAGGCATATGCAAACAAGGCCATATCCAGCTTGCCTTAGTGTGAGAATTGGTGTGTATGTGTGTGTGTTCAAGGTTGTAGTCCATACAGATGTTTTTGAAGAGCCTAATAACTAGTTCTACAGAATGCATATTTTATACTCACACACACAGTCCCTGCCCTACCCACCCTAAACATTACTTCATTCCTCTGTCAGTACATGGTGTGTGTGTTAGCTAATGCAGACACACTTCTCTCCTCTCCCCTGGGTCTCTCCTTTGAAACTTTGAAAGAGGTGTGATTTATCGCCCGCTCCCAGAGTGATTGATGTTGGCTGACTGGGCCTTGGTAGGCCTGTAAACACCTCACTGTCTTCCTCTTCACTGTCTTCCTCCTCCTCCTCATCCCTCTCTTCTGTCTCGCCTACTCCCCTACCGCACCCTCCCCTCTGAAGATTGGCAGATGTGTGTGTGTGTGTGTGGCCTTCCATCTCTCTCCATCCCTCAGACGTGTGGCTTTACTTCCATCTCTCTCCATCCCTCAGACGTGTGTGGCTTTACTTCCATCTCTCTCTTTCCCTCAGACGTGTGTGTGGCTTTACTTCCATCTCTCTCCATCCCTCAGACGTGTGGCTTTACTTCCATCTCTCTCCATCCCTCAGACGTGTGGCTTTACTTCCATCTCTCTCCATCCCTCAGACGTGTGGCTTTACTTCCATCTCTCTCCATCCCTCAGACGTGTGGCTTTACTTCCATCTCTCTCTTTCCCTCAGACGTGTGTGTGGCTTTACTTCCATCTCTCTCTTTCCCTCAGACGTGTGTGTGGCTTTACTTCCATCTCTCTCTTTCCCTCAGACGTGTGTGTGGCTTTCCTTCCATCTCTCTCCATCCCTCAGACGTGTGTGGCTTTACTTCCATCTCTCTCTTTCCCTCAGACGTGTGTGGCTTTACTTCCATCTCTCTCTTTCCCTCAGACGTGTGTGGCTTTACTTCCATCTCTCTCTTTCCCTCAGACGTGTGTGTGGCTTTCCTTCCATCTCTCTCCATCCCTCAGACGTGTGGCTTTACTTCCATCTCTCTCCATCCCTCAGACGTGTGTGGCTTTACTTCCATCTCTCTCCATCCCTCAGACGTGTGGCTTTACTTCCATCTCTCTCCATCCCTCAGACGTGTGTGGCTTTACTTCCATCTCTCTCTTTCCCTCCATATCCTGCCTCTTCCTGAGCCCCATTCCACTTTGTCCTCCCTTTCTCTCTGCTGTAAGGGGGGCCAGTGTGATCTGTTATTGGCGTTCTCCATATGATTGAGTCGTTTTTGTCATCCGTTTTAACTGCATGGAACATTGACTCCTTCTGCCTCTTCCTCTCTGCAATCATATTCTGTATGTGATGTTCTTAGTGAGTGGCGTTGCTTTGTGTATTCGTGATACATAGACTAAATCTATGAATTGTATGAGTTACAGTATGTGTAAGCTAGGTCGTCTTTGGCTTGTATGATATTGCCTCTTGCTTTGTATGAGAGATGGCAATTTGCAATTGAAGTACTAAGGTGCTGTTGTAGTGCAGTCCGTGTAGAATATTTCCTACTGCAGTGTATATAGAGATATACTGCAGTATATACAGAGATATATTGCAGTTTGTGCTGACCCCAATTAGTCCACTGGGCGATTGTTTGGTCACTGGGCGATTGTTTGGTCACTGGGCGATTGTTTGGTCACTGGGCGATTGTTTGGTCTTTAAGCTGTTGGGCGACCGAGATTGTTTTAGTCAAGTGTTTTTTTGAGCCCATCTCAGTGAACCAATCCATTGCATAGGCCTAGACTGAAAGCAAATTTATGCTTGATTCAAAAATGTGGTCTTGGGCTCCATATGGAGGGTGCAATGCAGAGGCCCAATCGAACTCTGTACCGCATCGCCATGCGCCTCCCAGATTTTGTAACAATGCGCAGGGCCCTGTATAACCCTGCATTGGCATGATTGGTTGACAGTAGGTGGCGGCGCTACATCCTCTATAAACACAAGCTCACTTCCTTGAAAACAGCACTGCACTGCTCAGTGAAGCACATGAAGTATGAATGCCCTGACTTCTGCTGAGGCCCTATCACCGTAAATGCTGCATGCCAATGCAGACATGGGATTGACCATGGCCCAGATGCACTTCTCTCCAGAATGCGCTCTCTCCCGCCAATTTGTGTACATTCATTGGTTTCGTAACTTAATTGTTTGCCGTTTGATTGTTAGTATATATAAATCCCCAATTACATATCACCAGTAGCGCATTTAACGTTAATTCCTATCATTTCTAATCTACAATGTTTGTTACTTTGGTTACGGTCATTTATTTTAATGCATTCAATATTATTCCAGTCTTCCTGTTCTTATTGTCAGAGTGGACACATTGTTTGCAACGTGCACAACCAATGCTACATTCTGAGAAACAATTTTTGGTTTATTTAATTCCATTTACGAGTTATTTCAATTTAGTAATTGTCTTTTGTTCAGAGCGCTCCTGTCAATGTTGAGTAAGGAAGCACACGTGTAGAAATAGGCCTATAGGCTACCTGGCCTGCGCACAAATGTAGGCTATAAATGTGCCAATTTGGGGTTCTGATAGTAGTTCTGATTGGCTTAATGCACCACCACTAATGACCTGTGGAGCTTCTCAAACAGCAAGCAAACAAAGTCTGTATTTACATCCATTGAGAATACAATGAGGAACTATTGTATTTGTAAAATCTTTCCAGCTCTCTCCATTTCGATAACCACTCAGTGTGAAAGGGAAACATGTCATGCTCTGATCCAGTGGAAACATCATAAAATGGGCTTCTTATCAGTGCTTGACTTGGACTGAAATAGCTTTTGGTACACATTTTGGGTGCTGGTACTGTTTATTTTTCTACTCTTGAGCTAATATTCTATAAGAGGAACGGGAGCTCAAGCAGTAGAAGATTTGTGGTGCCGGTATTCAGCTCTGGTGAGCTACTGCTCATCCCTTGCGCAAATAGCCTACAGCTGTCTGTCCGTAGCTCACTGGTGCAAGCTCACTGGTGCGGAAACTCTGAGTGCCAGAATATTTTATACAATCTTGCAAGATGCTAGGGCAAGCTTCAGCTGGACCCAAGTTAATAGTTGATACAATGTTTAAAGTTTGTTGCAGACAGGCCATGTGTAGCCAATGTGATTTATTGGATATGTATTTTTAGCAGGATATTTTCTACCAGCAGGCTGCAATGGGACACCACTACAATTTAGTGGATTCGGCAATTTCAGCCACACTCATTACTGACAGGTGTATACAATTGAGCACACAGCCATAGCTTAACAGTGGCAGTAGAATGGCGTTACCGAAGAGCTCAGTGACTTTCAACACTGGCACCATCATAAGATACCACCTTTCCAAAAAGTAAGTTTGTCAAATTTCTGCTCTGTTAGAGCTGCCACAGTCAACTGTAAGTGTTCTTATTGTGGAGTGAAAATGCCTAGGAGCAAGAACGGCTCAGCCGCAAAGTGGTAGGCCACACAAGCTCAAAGAACATGAAAGCTGAGTGCTGAAGCGCGTAAAAGTCATTTGTCCTCGGTTGCAACACTCACCACCGAGTTCCAAACTGCCTCGGGAAGCAAGGTCAGCACAAGAACTATTAATTGGGAGCTTCATGAAATGCGTTTTCATGGCCGAGCAGCCGCACACAAGCCTGAGAACCCCATGTGCAATGCGAGGCGATGGCTGGAGTGGTGTAAAGCTTGCCGCCATTGGACTTTTGAGCAGTGGAAACTCGTTCTCTGGAGTGATGAAACACACTTCACCATCTGGCAGTCAGACGGACAAATCTGAGTTTAGCAGATGCCAGGAGAGTGCTACCTGCCCGAATGCATAGTGCCTACTGTAAAGTTGGATGGAGGATAGTGGTCTGGGGCTGTTTTTTGTGTTTCGGGCTTGGCCCTTTAGTTCCAGTGAATGGAAATATTAACGCTACAGCATACAATGACATTCTAGATTATTTTGTGCTTCCAATATTTGTGCTTTACAACAGTTTGGGGAGAGCCCTTTCTTTTTGTGCATAAAGCAAGGTCCATACAACAATGGTTTATTGAGATTGGTGTGGACAAACTTGACTGGCCTACACAGAGCCCTGACCTCAAGCCATGCCTAATCGCCAAACATCAGAGCCCGACCTGACTAATGCTCTTGTGGCTAAATGGAAGCAAGTCCCTTCAGCAATGTTCAGCAATGGGGGGTGCAAAGAATACATTACTAAAGGACACCAATAAGAAGAAGAGACACGAGTAATGATCATTAGACCAGCAGAAGTCTGTCTTTTGAGTAAAAATTTGAGATTTTTGGTTCCAACCGCCAAGTCTTTCTGAGATGCAGTCTCGGTGAACGGATGATATCCTCACGCGTGGTTCCCACCGTGAAGCATGGAGGAGGAGGTGTGATGGCGTGGCCGTGTTTTGCTGGTGACCTTGTCGGTGATTTATTTAGAATTCAAGGCACACTTAAACAACATGGCTACCACAGCATTCTGCAGCGATACGCAATCCCATCTAGTTTGTGCTTGGTGGGACTTTTTTTTCATTTTGCTTTTCAACAGGACAATGACCCAACACACCTCCAGGCTGTGTAAGCGCTATTTCACCAAGAAGGAGAGTGATGGAGTACTGCACCAGATGACCTGGCCTCCACAATCACCCAAGCTCAACCCAACTGAGATGGTTTGGGATGAGTTGGACTGCAGAGTGAAGGAGAAGCAGCTCAGCATATGTGGGAACTCCTTCAAGACTGTTGGAAAAGCATTCAAGGTGAACCTGGTTGAGAAAATGCCAAGAGTGCACAACTGTCAAGGAAAAGGGTGGCTACTTTGAAGAATCTAAAATGCAATATATATTTTGATTTGTTTAACACTTCCTTGGATACTACATGATCCCCTATGTGTTATTTCATAGTTTTGATGTCTTCACTATTATTCTACAATGTACGAAATAGTAAAATAAAGAAAAACCCTTGAATGTGTAGGTTTTTCCAAACTTGACTGGCACTATATATAGAGAGAGATAGAGATTGTGTCAATGAGCAGTAGGCTGGATTCGAACCCATGCCGATTCTGAAGATATGCTGGAGACTGAGTCATTACAGCTAGACCAGCCAGGCCAAGGTGAGCAGTGTATTGATTGATGATGTTCCTCCCAAATCCTAATTGACAGGAAGTTGCCACCCGTGCTCTTTGACCTGGTTGACCCCTGTTGCCCCCCTGTCATCATAGGTAACAAGCTGGTTAACTTTCAGAGCAGGGCATCTGGAGCTCATTCAGACCCTAATGAAGCCTCTATACTGGCCAGTGCCTGGACTGTCTCCACCTCTCCCTCCTTTCTCCACCTCTCCCTCCTTTCTCCACCTCTCCCTCCTTTCTCCACCTCTCCCTCCTTTCTCCACCTCTTCCTCCTTTCTCCACCTCTACCTCCTTTCTTCACCTCTACCTCCTTTCTTCACCTTTCCCTCCTTTCTCCACCTCTCCCTCCTTTCTTCACCTCTTCCTACTTTGTCCACCTCTCCCTCCATTCTTCACCTCTCCCGACTTTGTCCACCTCTCCCTCCTTTGTCCACCTCTCCCTCCTTTCTTCACCTCTCCCTACTTTCTTCACCTCTCCCTCCTTTCTTCACCTCTCCCTCCTTCCCCCACTATCTCCTTTAGTCCCAAACAACATGGTGATAAGGTTGGTGAATGCTTTCTTTCAGTAAGGACATAGATTGCAGTTCTGATGTGCTTTGGTCACTGTTTTCAGACGGTGGGTGAGGGGTGGTCACTGTTTTCAGACGGTGGGTGAGGGGTAGTCACTGTTTTCAGACGGTGGGTGAGGGGTAGTCACTGTTTTCAGACGGTGGGTGAGGGGTAGTCACTGTTTTCAGACGGTGGGTGAGGGGTGGTCACTGTTTTCAGACGGTGGGTGAGGGGTAGTCACTGTTTTCAGACGGTGGGTGAGGGGTAGTCACTGTTTTCAGACGGTGGGTGAGGGGTGGTCACAGTTTTCAGACGGTGGGTGAGGGGTGGTCACTGTTTTCAGACGGTGGGTGAGGGGTGGTCACAGTTTTCAGACGGTGGGTGAGGGGTGGTCACTGTTTTCAGACGGTGGGTGAGGAGTTGTCACTGTTTTCAGACGGTGGGTGAGGGTGGTCACAGTTTTCAGATGGTGGGTGAGGGGTGGTCACTGTTTTCAGACGGTGGGTGAGGAGTTGTCACTGTTTTCAGACGGTAGGTGAGGGGTGGTCACAGTTTTCAGATGGTGGGTGAGGAGTTGTCACTGTTTTCAGACGGTAGGTGAGGGGTGGTCACTGTTTTCAGACGGTAGGTGAGGGGTGGTCACTGTTTTCAGACGGTGGGTGAGGGGTGGTCACTGTTTTCAGACGGTAGGTGAGGGGTGGTCACTGTTTTCAGACGGTGGGTGAGGGGTAGTCACTGTTTTCAGACGGTGCGTGAGGGGTGGTCACTGTTCAGACTGTGGGTGAGGAGTTGTCACTGTTTTCAGACGGTGGGTGAGGGGTGGTCACTGTTTTCAGACGGTGGGTAAGGAGTTGTCACTGTTTTCAGACGGTGGGTAAGGAGTTGTCACTGTTTTCAGACGGTGGGTAAGGAGTTGTCACTGTTTTCAGACGGTGGGTAAGGAGTTGTCACTGTTTTCAGACGGTGGGTAAGGAGTTGTCACTGTTTTCAGACGGTGGGTGAGGGGTGGTCACTGTTTTCAGATGGTGGGTGAGGGTTGGTCACTGTTTTCAGATGGTGGGTGAGGGGTGGTTACTGTTGTCAGATGGTGGGTGAGGAGTTGTCACTGTTTTCAGACGGTGGGTGAGGGGTGGTTACTGTTTTCAGACGGTGGGTGAGGGGTAGTCACTGTTTTCAGACGGTGGGTGAGGGGTGGTCACTGTTTTCAGACGGTGGGTGAGGGGTAGTCACTGTTTTCAGACGGTGGGTGAGGGGTGGTCACTGTTTTCAGACTGTGGGTGAGGGGTGGTTACTGTTTTCAGACGGTGGGTGAGGGGTGGTCACTGTTTTCAGACGGTGGGTGAGGAGTTGTCACTGTTTTCAGACGGTGGGTGAGGGGTGGTCACTGTTTTTAGACGGTGGGTGAGGGGTGGTCACTGTTTTCAGACGGTAGGTGAGGGGTGGTCACTGTTTTCAGATGGTGGGTGAGGGGTGGTCACTGTTTTCAGACAGTGGGTGAGGGGTGGTCACTGTTTTCAGATGGTGGGTGAGGGGTGGTCACTGTTTTCAGACGGTAGGTGAGGGGTGGTCACTGTTTTCAGACGGTGGGTGAGGGGTGGTCACTGTTTTCAGATGGTGGGTGAGGGGTGGTCACTGTTTTCAGATGGTGGGTGAGGGGTGGTCACTGTTTTCAGACGGTAGGTGAGGGGTGGTCACTGTTTTCAGACGGTGGGTGAGGGGTGGTCACTGTTTTCAGATGGTGGGAGAGGGGTGGTCACTGTTTTCAAATGGTGGGTGAGGGGTGGTCACTGTTTTCAGACGGTAGGTGAGGGGTGGTCACTGTTTTCAGACGGTGGGTGAGGGGTAGTCACTGTTTTCAGACGGTGGGTAAGGAGTTGTCACTGTTTTCAGACTGTGGGTGAGGAGTTGTCACTGTTTTCAGACGGTGGGTGAGGAGTTGTCACTGTTTTCAGACGGTGGGTGAGGGTTGGTCACTCTTAGTTAGGCACACAAATCAAACACTAACCGTCCTCTGTGTAAGTTGACTTTCCATTGGTCTGTTCACTTACACCCCATATCCCACACACACACCCTAACATAAACACACAAAAAGGAAATGTGTTCTGGCAGTGTGTGTGGACCAGTGAGCTGTCACTCAAACTTATGTCCAATTGCTCACAACTCGATTACCGGCCTTGGAAATGCAGTAGGCGGAGCTTGATTGCAATTGCTTTAATCCCAGACGTGCTGTGTTAATTACCAAAGTCAAGTAAAAGTAAGGGGGGTGAGGGGGGTTTAAACGGGGGTTCCACCAAAACGAGCGCCGGGTCCCCCAGAACGCTTGATGTTAATTATCCAATTTATACAGATGAAATTGGAACTTGAACCCCACAAATGAATTAATTAGCCCAATCTGTTTAGGTAGTTGCAGGAGGAAGAGCCCTGTATCTTTGTGTGTGTGTGCACACGCGTGTGTGTCCTCTGTGTATGTAGCCTGCGTGTGTGTTAATCTGCATCACTGCTCCACTGCGGTCGAGCCACGGTAATGATGGAACGGTCATTAAAATCCAACAGAACTGTTCCAGACGTCATTTCACTCTTAATTACATTAGCTAACTTAAACCATCCACAAAGCAGCCCAAATGGCCTCAGTAGGCACCGAGCTGTGAGAGGGAATATAACGGTAACAACCTCATTTAGCTGACTGTGTGGAGTCAGTCGTAAAAACCCCTTTAAATTATATATATTGTGTGGTAAAGCTTGTCTGAAGGCAACCCGCATCACAAAAACCTTGGGAAATGGAAGCCTAATTTGTACAGTAGACTATTTGGCTCAATTGAGTTTGATTCAAAATCAGATAACTTTATCATTGTCACGAGCAGACTTCTTGTGAATGTTGAGTAAATCCTTGCTCGACATTCCATACCACCTCACAGTCATACTGAAAGGTTTCTGTAGTCTTACCCTCCTCCTTGTCTAACAGTCCTGTGAGCCCAGCTAACGAGGTGGGGGGAAATGATTCGGCCATCCAAAAGGTCAAAGGTGCTGCCCTGGCCCTGCTGGTGGTAACAGACAGAGGAGGAAGCAAAGCGAGAAGGATAACTGGGCCCAAAATCTGTCTTCTCCAGCAGGTGTCATTTTGTTCATTTTTTTTTGCAGCTCAGTAAGTGAAGAGTTTTGTATGTCAATGAGAGTGTTACATTTAATTAACAAAAATGTTATGGCTTATTTGCTACTTGTGGTTTACTTGATCAAATAATAGTTTTATTGTGATTAGGTTGTTACGTGTATACTGATATATGTTTGTCAAGTGACGCCCCGGCAACTTTGAGAAAAAACACTTTATATCGGAGTTGTGCTTGATCACTAGTTACCACAGCCACAAAGTCATGAACCCACCTATCCCTACAATTTCTCTCCTTAAAATTCAATGTTTAACCTACACTTAACCACACTGCCGACTTTATGCCTAATCCTAACCTTAAATTAAAACCAAAAAAGCAATTTAAATGTTTTTTTTTTCTTCTCGCAATACTGGCGAGTCTCATGTAGCAAGCTGCACGTCCCTTTTAATAGCCAGGCAATTGCACACATTTCAGCAAATTAACAGCTGTTTGAAATAAACACTGGGTCTAAATTAATTGTTTGAGATTACCATGAATTTGTATGAGGTTTAATGTTTTGTTTGTTACATTAAATAATTCAGTAATGACAACAAAATAATATGTCAATCATCCATTTTTATCTCCAGTAAGAAACTGCTAGCATTGGCTGCTAACAGCTGAGAACTGCCTGCCATTGGCTGTTAACAGCTGAGCACTGCCTGCCATTGGTTGCTAACAGCTGAGAACTGCCTGCCATTGGCTGCTAACAGCTGAGAGCTACTCACTAACTTTCAAGCACAAAAACAGTCCACTTCGGGATTACAGACCTGTAGAATTTTCTGATCGCCCTCTAGTAGCGAAAGTAGTAACTGACAAATGCACAGTCGAAGAGGAGAATAATTATTCTGTCAAGGACAAGAGATTTGTAATTTTTTTATCGAAGCATACGAAGACAAAAAAACATGTCCGTGTGTAAATGATAACACAGTAGTGCAGGAAAGGAAGGAATGTATTAAAATGCTGGTAGTGAATACTGGAATTAAATAATTAACTATGCACGTGAGCAAAAGCTGTGTGAATTAAGGAAATAATAGTAAAAGGTATATAAACTCAGCAAAAAAATGACTTTTATTTTTAGCAAACTTAACATGTGTACATATTTGTATGAACATATCAAGATTCAACAACTGAGACATAAACTGAACAATTGGAATAATGTGTCCCTGAACAAAGGGGGGTCAAAATCAAAAGTAGTAGTCAGTATCCGGTGTGGCCACCAGCTGCATTAAGTACTGCAGTTCATCTCCTCCTCATTGACTGCAACAGATTTTCCAGTTCTTGCTGTGAGATGAGAGCCCTCAGTCCAGCCTCTCTGTCTTTTGCGGACAGTCTGAGCACTGATGGAGGGATTGAGCATTCCTGGTGTAACGTTCAGATGTACCGATCCTGTGCAGGTGTTGTTACATGTGGTCTGCCACTGCGAGGACGATAAGCTGTCCGCCCTGTCTCCATGTAGCGCTGTCTTAGGCGTCTCACAGTACGGACACCGCAATTTATTGCCCTGGCCACATCTGCAGTCCTCATGCCTCCTTGCAGCATGCCTAAGGCATGTTCACGCAAATGACCCTGGGCATCTTTCTTTTTGTGTTTTTCAGAGTCAGAAATGTCTCTTTAGTGTCCTAAGTTTTCATAACTGTGACCTTAATTGCCTACCGTCTGTAAGCTGTTAGGGTTTTAACGACCGTTCCACGTGTGCATGTTCATTAATTGTTTATGATTCATTGAACAAGCATGGGAAACAGTGTTTAAACTCTTTACATTCCAGGGGAAGCTGGTTGAGAAAATTCCAAGTGTGTGCAAACTGTCAAGGCAAAAGGTTGCTACTTTGAAGAATGTAAAATCTATATTGATTTGTTAAACCCTTTTTTGCTTACTACATGATTCCATATGTGTTATTTCATCATTTTGATGCCTTCACTATTATTCTACAATGTAGAAAATAGTAAAAATTAAGAATAACCCTTGAATGAGTAGGTGTGTCCAAACGTTTGACTGTGTGTGTGTGTGTGTGTGTATGTGCGCGCGTGTGTGTGTATATATGTATATATGTGTGTATATACGTATGTATGTGTGTATATACGTACGTATGTGTATATATATACGTACGTATGTGTGTGTATATATATATATATATATATATATATATATATATATATATATATATATACACATACATACATATATACACACACACGTACATACATATATGAGTAAAAGCTGTGTTTATTAAGGAAATAGATTCCTGGCTCAAATAGAAGAAGCTCTCTAAGCGCCTGTTGTGTTCAGTGATTTCAGCAAAGAAATGGCGGGGCTATTAAAGACGCTCTATGCAGAAACTGTGCCGCCATTTCCTAGTTGCTAAAATTTGAATAGTTTGCAGTCATTGTGTAGAGAATCATTGTACTATCTAAATCGCTGTGAAATATATTTTTCTTAGCCAAAAATGTAATTTCAGCTGTTTGAAGCTGGTGTACTTTATGGTTCTTTATATATATCCCATTGTATTTCTGATCATAAAATAGTCTCTCTTTTTCTCTCATTTTGCACTCTCTCTCTCTGACTAATTTGGTCTTACTCTTTGCCTTTTCATTAACAGACTTTTTCTCTTCTCTCTTTTCTCCCCCTTTCCTTATTTTCAAGTGTTTCGTCTTTTCTTGGCTGTTTGCTCAGTCAGTCTGTGTGATCTTGACTGATTTGGGGTCTACTTGAGATTGCCTGGTCAGAGTCTGTTTTTAATTAGCTGCTGTGGATATGCTACTGAGCCCAGCGTTCAAACAGCCAGAGGGGCACACACACACACACACACACACACACACACACACACACACACACACACACACACACACACACACACACACACACACACACACACACACACACACACACACACACACACACACACACACACACACACACACACACACACACAGTATAGTTTGAAATAGGTGTGCTAGAAAGCGCTGGTGTACTAGCCTAGTGGCCTACGGGTATTACCACATGTATGGGCCCTGTATGACAAGAGACCAGAGTTCTCTCTCAAAGTCTGTTCACTTTTAATTATGCCTCTGTGTCTGTAATGGACTTTGGGAGGTCCAAAACTCCAATGAGATGCAAGGCACAGGAGACAATTAATGGGTTTCCCCATTCACTTGCTGAGTTTTTATTTATTTATTTTTGGGGGGTGAAAGAGCATGAGCAAATGAGTGCGGCTACTGGGAGATTTGTATTCTAGGGTGTGTGTCTTTGGTGTCAGGGCGTGAGGGCTCCCAGTCATCCATACTGATACTCACTCACTAGTGTGGTGATTGAATGTCTATCCACGTACCGAGGGTATTGTAACTGGTTTGACGAGAACAAATACAAGCAAATTGACTCGAACACACACATACAGTGTACCTAAGAAAATGAACCCAAACTGCAAACAGTGGTGGAAAAAGTACCCAATTGTCATACTTGAGCAAAAGTAAAGAGAGCATAACAGAAAAGGACTCCAAGTGAAATTCACCAAGTAAAATACTACTTGAGTAAAAGTCTAATCGTATTTGGTTTTAAACATATTTAAGTGTCAAAAGTATAAATAATTTCAAATTCCTTACATTAAACAAACAAAACGGCACCCTTTCTTGTATTTTATTTATTGACTGATAGCTAGGGGAACACTCCAACACAAACCAACTAAGCGTTTGTGTTTGGTGAGTCTGCCATGTAGGAGGCAGTGGGGATGACCAGGGAAGTTCTCTTGATAAGTGTTTGAATTGGACATTTCCTGTCCTGCTAAGCATTCAAGATGTAACGAATACTTTTGGGTGTCGGGGAAAACGTACATTCTTTTCTTTAGGAATGTAGTAAGGTAAAAGTTGTCCAGAAATATAAATAGTAAAGTAATGTTCAGATACCGCTACAAACTACTTAAGTAGTACTTCAAGTATTTTTATTTATGTATTTTACACCACTGACGGGAAATGCAAAAATAAGCCTGTTCTATACAGATGGAACTGTAATGGACATTTTGTTTAAAGCGACAATCAGCAGTTGAACTAATAATGAACCCCACTCCCGCCACTGCTAAAAAGCTGAGGGATGGAGCAGGACAAATGTAACCACTCAAATGACCATCCGTGATATCAAAATTATAGTTTTAACAATGTTTTGAAGCTATTCAGTGTTTGTTTACATTGTTTACACACATCAGAGAAAAACAAAGTCAAACTTATGCTGTGGATTCTGATGGGTTACGACAGTTGAATTAAGCTCTTGAGACATATATACGTTTTATATTCCTCAAGAAACAATGGATGTATATCATTCATTTACAGGTCCTAAACTGGATGTAGCTACTGCAGATGTAGCTACCCCCCCCCCCCCCATCTGTTTGTTTTTGGAGGTTTGGTCTGCCTACGATCTAAGCGCTGGCCTTCCCCCTCTATCCAAATTGCTGGCTTTTGTGGCTAGTCCCATTTGCCTCTCAGACCTCTGAAATGGAGAGTAAATACCCAGTGAATGTCTCTCTCTCCTTTCCTCTCTACCTCCCTCTCCCCCTCTCTTTCTCCTTCTCTTCTCTATGTCCACAGCCCTCCATTCTCTCCCTCTCTCCCTCTCTTCACTTTGAGTGGCTGTCATTTGCATCTTGTTAGAACACCGGCTCGTTGGAGAAGGCCTCCTCAGAGAAGAAAAGGAAGAAGACAGGGAAAAGGGAGGAGAAGATGAGAGGCAGGCATTTACAGTCCACTCCACCCCTCCTCTTCCACCCCCTGCTTCTTCTTTCTATCTCTTTTTCACTTTCATGGATCCCCTTGTAGGAGAGGACCATTAGCATAACGGATGCTGTCCTGGTCTCTGAGTGCTCTGCCAAAGGGTCAATTATGGTGTGTACCTCTGTGTTTAGGACCCTTGGGGGGGATAAAATGTCTATACTGTTACATATCGGAATAATATTTGAATGATATATTGTATGGTTTTGACAGTCACACCATTATGTTTTGCTCTACTTGGCTGTACCTTGACCAGTACCTACACTATTTTTCCTGCATAGCTTGTCCACCATATGTTTAAATAATACGTAGCCAATTAGCACTTTCATTTCCATGACTGATCAAAACTCATTTTCTCATGCCTTTCTCAAGCTCTCCTGTCTCTATGGTGAGCAATATGTTTATCAAATCGCAATAAAATCACAGTATCGAATTCAATACATATAGAATCGTATCAGCACCTAAATATCATTTTAATATCGTATCGTGACTTCCCTGGCAATTCCCATCCCTACCTATAAGCATATTTAATAAAATCACATTTTATTGGTCGCAAACACATGTTTAGCAAATGTTATTGAGGATGTAGCGAAATGCTGGAGAATGGGGTATAAGCGTTGTCATGTGTGGCGATTCTATCCTACCATTATTCCTCTGTCCTGTATTTAATTAGCCATCTCTGTGATTTAAGTAAATTGTTGTGAATGCAGGATGAGACTGCGATAGGTGTATGTGTGCTTGTGCGTTAATGAACAAACACCCTCTCTACATGTCTGAGTCCCTGGCTAGAAGTGCTTAAACATGTCGCCTCAGCAAACCAAGAAAACATTGGTTAATGGTGTGCAACGTTCACTCCCTATGATCAAGGCTATAGCATGGCGGCTTCGAGATCAGCAATGCTGTGCATTTGCACACATGCCAAACATATTGGCTTTGACGTTAACGCTGAAGATATGACACAGCTGATAACCCGGGAGAGGAATGACTCTGTGAGCGGATGGCTCCAGCACCTGTGACGCCGCTAGCCTCTGTCGATAGCCTCCCGCGCGGCCGAGCATATGTCACTTCCAGAGCGATGGGAGGGCCATAGGCAGTAGGGTCCACTGACCGTTGACCTGGCAGGAAGGCCATTCATTATCCGAGCAGAGCGGGACCCACCGTCTGATATTTGCCATAGATGCTTGCTTTGTCATCCTGCATCTATATTTAGTCTCTTCATCGATCCAATGGGGGTTGGGAGGGGGGGGCTTTTGTAAATGAAACACAGTTTCAATGTTTTCACACCAGAAAATTCACAATGGACTCTGGAGCATCTTGCAAAAGACCTAGACTGAAAAGATAGTGTGTGTGAAGATAGAAAATAAGGGGGTTGCTTTGTGTGACTACTTTATCTGCCCAAGTCTGCCTTAGCAGGAAAGCCATTCAGTGTTCTAAGGGATTGCTTTAGCAACAAGAGGCCATTGACCAACATAATGGCCTATAAAATGGCTGCTATTTTGAAGGAGAGTCAATTGGCCACCAGATAAACAGTTGCAAAACCTGGAATATTTTGCCTTAGAAATCTGTCTTAGCTGAAGCTCCAATGAGGAGTCTGATTGGCATGCATCAACAAAAGTGAGTTGTGCTGATGCTAATTCTTATCTGTAGACGCTGCGTCTTTGTCACGCCTTCACATTAGATTCTCTGTTTTTCTATATATTTTGGTTAGGTCAGGGTGTGACTGGGGTGGGTACTCTAGTTGTTGTATGTCTAGGGTTTTTGTCATCTAGGGTTTTTGCATGTCTATGTTGGCCTGATATGGATCCCAATCAGAGACAGCTGTTTATCGTTGTCTCTGATTGGGGATCATATTTAGGCAGCCATTTCCCCTTTGTGTTCGTGGGATCTTGTCTATGTTTAGTTGCCTGCCAGCACTAGTTTGTATAGTGTCACGGTTTGTATGGGTATTTGTTGTTTTAGTTCATTCATTAAAAAGAGAGTGTACGCATTCCACGCTGCACCTTGGTCCGATCCTTACAACAATCGTGACATACTTATCATATGCGAAAGGTGTTTTGAAAGGATTAACATTCATCTACATGTTCACACATACTGTATTTTATATAGCTAGACACGCCTTCAAATGAAGATGCATGAGAGATTTGCATATCGAGCAGCACCGTTGTTTTGGTCTTAAAGTTAACAGCAGAGGAAAATATTTTTTTAAGGCCGTGTGTCTGGCTTAGTTACCCGAGGGATTCACTTCACATCTCTGCTAGCGTTGTTGCCAGGGTAGCCTAACCCCTGGGTACTCTTCGAAAACAGCCCCTAATTGAATGAGTTCCCCTTCATTCCCTTTTGCAATAAAAATAAGAATAAATCTAACAGTTATGGGTGGGTGTAAGCATGGTCGTGAGGTGAGCTGTAAGTCAGCCAAGAAACAATGATCTTTCAACTCTGACCCTTAAGGGGTGGTGATGGGTTGAGGGCTGTATAATGAGTGGTAAGAGTGGGTGATGGGGCTGTATAGAGAGGTAAGAGGGGGTGATGGGGCTGTATTGAGAGGTAAGAGGAGGTGATGGGGTTGTATAGAGGTACAGGGGTGATGAGGCTGTTTAGAGAGGTAAGAGGGGGTGATGGGGCTGTATAGAGAGGTAAGAGGAGTTGATGGGGCTGCATAGAGAGGAAAGAGGAGGTGATGGGGCTGTATAGAGAGGTAAGAGGGGGTGATGGGGCTGCATAGAGAGGTAAGAGGGGGTGATGGGGCTGTATAGAGAGGTAAGAGGAGTTGATGGGGCTGCATAGAGAGGTAAGAGGAGTTGATGGGGCTGCATAGAGAGGAAAGAGGAGGTGATGGGGCTGTATAGAGAGGTAAGAGGGGGTGATGGGGCTGCATAGAGAGGTAAGAGGGGGTGATGGGGCTGTATAGAGAGGTAAGAGGGGGTGATGGGGCTGTATTGAGAAGTAAGAGGGGGTGATGGGGCTGTATAGAGAGGTAAGAGGAGGTGATGGGGTTGTATAGAGGTACAGGGGTGATGAGGCTGTTTAGAGAGGTAAGAGGGGGTGATGGGGCTGTATAGAGAGGTAAGAGGAGTTGATGGGGCTGCATAGAGAGGAAAGAGGAGGTGATGGGGCTGTATAGAGAGGTAAGAGGGGGTGATGGGGCTGCATAGAGAGGTAAGAGGAGGTGATGGGGCTGTATAGAGAGGTAAGAGGAGGTGATGGGGCTGCATAGAGAGGTGAGAGGGGGTGATGGGGATGTATAGAGAGGTAAGAGGGGGTGATGGGGCTGTAGAAAGATGTAAGAGGGGGTGATGGGGCTGTAGAGAGAGGTAAGAGGGGGTGATGGGGATGTATAGAGAGGTAAGCGGGGGTGATGGGGCTGTAGAAAGATGTAAGAGGGGGTGATGGGGCTGTATAGAGAGGTAAGAGGAGGTGATGGGGCTGCATAGAGAGGTGAGAGGGGGTGATGGGGCTGTAGAGAGAGGTAAGAGGGGGTGATGGGGCTGTATAGAGAGGTGAGATCGGTGATGGGGCTGTAGAGAGAGGTAAGAGGAGGTGATGGGGCTGTATAGAGGTAAGGGGGTGATGAGACTGTATAGAGAGGTAAGAGGGGGTGATTGGGCTGTATTGAGAGGTAAGAGGAGGGGATGGGGATGTATAGAGGTACGGGGGTGATGAGGCTGTTTAGAGAGGTAAGAGGGGGTGATGGGGCTGTATAGAGAGAGGTAAGAGGAGGTGATGGGGCTGCATAGAGAGGTAAGAGGGGGTGATGGGGCTGTAGAAAGATGTAAGAGGGGGTGATGGGGCTGTATAGAGAGGTAAGAGGGGGTGATGGGGCTGTAGAGATAGGTAAGAGGGGGTGATGGGGATGTATAGAGAGGTAAGAGGGGGTGATGGGGCTGTAGAAAGATGTAAGAGGGGGTGATGGGGCTGCATAGAGAGGTGAGATCGGTGATGGGGCTTTTAGAAAGAGGTAAGAGGAGGTGATGGGGCTGTATAGAGAGAGGTTAGAGGGGGTGATGGTGCAGTAGAGGGAGGTAAGAGGAGGTTATGGTGCTGCATAGAGAGGTAAGAGGGTAAGAGTAGGTGATGGGGCTGTATAGAGAGGTAAGAGGGGTCATGGGGCTGTAGAGAGAGGTAAGAGGAGGTGATGGGGCTGTATAGAGAGAGGTTAGAGGGGGTGATGGTGCAGTAGAGGGAGGTAAGAGGAGGTTATGGTGCTGCATAGAGAGGTGAGAGGGTAAGAGTAGGTGATGGGGCTGTATAGAGAGGTAAGAGGGGTCATGGGGCTGTAGAGAGAGGTAAGAGGAGGTGATGGGGCTGTATAGAGAGAGGTTAGAGGGGGTGATGGTGCAGTTGAGAGAGGTTAGAGGAGGTTATGGTGCTGCATAGAGAGGTAAGAGGGTAAAAGGAGGTGATGGGGCTGTATAGAGAGGTAAGAGGGGGTGATGGGGCTGGATAGAGAGGTAAGAGGGGGTGATAGGGCTGCATAGAGAGGTGAGAGGAGGTGATGGGGCTGTAGAAAGAGGTAAGAGGAGGTGATGGGGCTGTAGAGGGAGGTAAGAGGGGGTGATGGGACTGTATAGAGAGGTGAGAGGAGGTGATGGGGCTGTAGAAAGAGGTAAGAGGAGGTGATGGGGCTGTATAGAGAGAGGTTAGAGGGGGTGATGGTGCAGTAGAGGGAGGTAAGAGGAGGTTATGGTGCTGCATAGAGAGGTAAGAGGGTAAGAGTAGGTGATGGGGCTGTATAGAGAGGTAAGAGGGGGTGTTGGGGCTGGATAGAGAGGTAAGAGGGGGTGATGGGGCTGCATAGAGAGGTTAGAGGAGGTGATGGGGCAGTAGAGAGAGGTAAGAGGAGGTGATGGGGCTGTAGAGAGAGGTAAGAGGAGGTGATGGGGCAGTAGAGAGAGGTAAGAGGAGGTTATGGGGCTGCATAGAGAGGTAAGAGGGTAAGAGGAGGTGATGGGGCTGTAGAGAGAGAGAGGTAAGAGGAGGTGATGGGGCTGCATAGAGAGGTGAGAGGGGGTGATGGGGCTGTAGAGAGAGGTAAGAGGGGGTGATGGGGCTGTATAGAGAGGTGAGATCGGTGATGGGGCTGTAGAGAGAGGTAAGAGGAGGTGATGGGGCTGTATAGAGGTAAGGGGGTGATGAGACTGTATAGAGAGGTAAGAGGGGGTGATTGGGCTGTATAGAGAGGTAAGAGGGGGTGATGGGGCTGTATTGAGAGGTAAGAGGAGGGGATGGGGATGTATAGAGGTACGGGGGTGATGAGGCTGTTTAGAGAGGTAAGAGGGGGTGATGGGGCTGTATAGAGAGGTGAGAGGAGGTGATGGGGCTGTAGAAAGAGGTAAAAGGGGGTGATGGGGCTGCATAGAGAGGTTAGAGGAGGTGATGGGGCAGTAGAGAGAGGTAAGAGGAGGTGATGGGGCTGTAGAGAGAGGTAAGAGGAGGTGATGGGGCTGTATAGAGAGAGGTTAGAGGGGGTGATGGTGCAGTAGAGGGAGGTAAGAGGAGGTTATGGTGCTGCATAGAGAGGTAAGAGGGTAAGAGTAGGTGATGGGGCTGTATAGAGAGGTAAGAGGGGGTGTTGGGGCTGGATAGAGAGGTAAGAGGGGGTGATGGGGCTGCATAGAGAGGTTAGAGGAGGTGATGGGGCAGTAGAGAGAGGTAAGAGGAGGTGATGGGGCTGTAGAGAGAGGTAAGAGGAGGTGATGGGGCAGTAGAGAGAGGTAAGAGGAGGTTATGGGGCTGCATAGAGAGGTAAGAGGGTAAGAGGAGGTGATGGGGCTGTAGAGAGAGAGAGGTAAGAGGAGGTGATGGGGCTGCATAGAGAGGTGAGAGGGGGTGATGGGGCTGTAGAGAGAGGTAAGAGGGGGTGATGGGGCTGTATAGAGAGGTGAGATCGGTGATGGGGCTGTAGAGAGAGGTAAGAGGAGGTGATGGGGCTGTATAGAGGTAAGGGGGTGATGAGACTGTATAGAGAGGTAAGAGGGGGTGATTGGGCTGTATAGAGAGGTAAGAGGGGGTGATGGGGCTGTATTGAGAGGTAAGAGGAGGGGATGGGGATGTATAGAGGTACGGGGGTGATGAGGCTGTTTAGAGAGGTAAGAGGGGGTGATGGGGCTGTATAGAGAGGTGAGAGGAGGTGATGGGGCTGTAGAAAGAGGTAAAAGGGGGTGATGGGGCTGCATAGAGAGGTAAGAGGGTAAGATGAGGTGATGGGGCTGTATCGAGAGGTAAGAGGAGGTGATGGGGCTGGATAGAGAGGTAAGAGGGGGTGATGGGGCTGCATAGAGAGGTAAGAGGGGGTGATGAGGCTGTAGAGAGAGGTAATTAGGGGTAATGGGACTGTAGAGAGAGGTAAGAGGAGGTGATGGGGCTGTAGAGAGAGGTAATTAGGGGTGATGGGACTGTATAGAGAGGTGAGAGGAGGTGATGGGGCTGCATAGAGAGGTAAGAGGGGGTGATGGGGCTGTAGAAAGAGGTAAAAGGGGGTGATGGGGCTGCATAGAGAGGTAAGAGGGGGTGATGGGGCTGTAGAAAGAGGTAAAAGGGGGTGATGGGGCTGCATAGAGAGGTAAGAGGGGGTGATGGGGCTGTAGAAAGAGGTAAAAGGGGGTGATGGGGCTGCATAGAGAGGTAAGAGGAGGTGATGGGGCCGTATAGAGAGGTAAAAGGTGGTGATGAGGGTGTAGAAAGAGGTAAAAGGGGGTGATGGGGCTGCATAGAGAGGTAAGAGGAGGTGATGGGGCAGTAGAGAGAGAGGTAAGAGGAGGTGATGGGGCTGCATAGAGAGGTGAGAGGTGTGATGGGGCTGTAGAGAGAGGTAAGAGGAGGTGATGGGGCAGTAGAGAGAGAGGTAAGAGGAGGTGATGGGGCTGCATAGAGAGGTGAGAGGTGTGATGGGGCTGTAGAGAGAGGTAAGAGGAGGTGATGGGCAGTAGAGAGAGAGGTAAGAGGAGGTGATGGGGCTGCATAGAGAGGTGAGAGTGGTCATGGGGCTGCATAGAGAGGTGAGAGGGGTCATGGGGCTGCATAGAGAGGTAAGAGGGGATGATGGGGCTGCATAGAGAGGTAAGAGGGGGTGATGGGGCTGCATAGAGAGGTGAGAGTGGTCATGGGGCTGCATAGAGAGGTGAGAGGGGTCATGGGGCTGCATAGAGAGGTAAGAGGGGATGATGGGGCTGCATAGAGAGGTAAGAGGGGGTGATGGGGCTGCATAGAGAGGTGAGAGGTGTGATGGGGCTGTAGAGAGAGGTAAGAGGAGGTGATGGGGCAGTAGAGAGAGAGGTAAGAGGAGGTGATGGGGCTGCATAGAGAGGTGAGAGGTGTGATGGGGCTGTAGAGAGAGGTAAGAGGAGGTGATGGGCAGTAGAGAGAGAGGTAAGAGGAGGTGATGGGGCTGCATAGAGAGGTGAGAGTGGTCATGGGGCTGCATAGAGAGGTACGAGAGGGTGATGGGGCTGTATAGAGAGGTAAGAGGGGATGATGGGGCTGCATAGAGAGGTAAGAGGGGGTGATGGGGCTGTATAGAGAGGTGAGAGGGGGTGATGGGGCTGTATAGAGAGGTAAGAGGGGGTGATGGGGCTGTATAGAGAGGTGAGAGGGGGTGATGGGGCTGTATAGAGAGGTAAGAGGGGATGATGGGGCTGTATAGAGAGGTAAGAGGAGGTGATGGGGCTGTATAGAGAGGTAAGAGGGGGTGATGGGGCTGTATAGAGAGGTGAGAGGGGGTGATGGGGCTGTATAGAGAGGTAAGAGGGGGTGATGGGGCTGTATAGAGAGGTGAGAGGGGGTGATGGGGCTGCATAGAGAGGTGAGAGGGGTGATGGGGCTGTAGAGAGAGGTAACAGGGGGTGATGGGGCTGTATAGAGAGGTGAGAGGGGTGATGGGGCTGTAGAGAGAGGTAACAGGGGGTGATGGGGCTGTATAGAGAGGTGAGAGGGGGTGATGGGGCTGTATAGAGAGGTAAGAGGAGGTGATGGGCAGTAGAGAGAGAGGTAAGAGGAGGTGATGGGGCTGCATAGAGAGGTGAGAGTGGTCATGGGGCTGCATAGAGAGGTACGAGAGGGTGATGGGGCTGTATAGAGAGGTAAGAGGGGATGATGGGGCTGCATAGAGAGGTAAGAGGGGTGATGGGGCTGTATAGAGAGGTGAGAGGGGGTGATGGGGCTGTATAGAGAGGTAAGAGGGGGTGATGGGGCTGTATAGAGAGGTGAGAGGGGGTGATGGGGCTGTATAGAGAGGTAAGAGGGGATGATGGGGCTGTATAGAGAGGTAAGAGGAGGTGATGGGGCTGTATAGAGAGGTAAGAGGGGTGATGGGGCTGTATAGAGAGGTGAGATGGGGTGATGGGGCTGTATAGAGAGGTAAGAGGGGGTGATGGGGCTGTATAGAGAGGTGAGAGGGGGTGATGGGGCTGCATAGAGAGGTGAGAGGGGTGATGGGGCTGTAGAGAGAGGTAACAGGGGGTGATGGGGCTGTATAGAGAGGTGAGAGGGGTGATGGGGCTGTAGAGAGAGGTAACAGGGGGTGATGGGGCTGTATAGAGAGGTGAGAGGGGGTGATGGGGCTGTATAGAGAGGTGAGAGGGGGTGATGCGGCTGTATAGAGAGGTAAGAGGGGGTGATGGGGCTGTATAGAGAGAGGTACAATGTTGTGATGGAATGAGGGCTGTATAGAGAGAGGCACCTTGTAGATCATTCAAGGTGAGTAATTGTATGGTTGATGGACGTGACACACACACACACACACACACACACACACACACACACACACACACACACACACACACACACACACACACACACACACACACACACACACACACACACACACACACACACACACACACACACACACACACACACACACAGTAACCGGATAGTAGAGTCGCCATGGTTTGCGTTTGAAGGCTTTGCAGCCCTGTGTGCTCCACTCTAGCCGTGATGAGAGATGGTGCCCCATGGGTGTAATGAGCTCCAGGCACCCTTGCCACACACACACCATCCCCTACCCCATCTCCCACAATCTTGAGTAATTAATTTTCAACATGGCTGGGTTTGCTCTCCTGGTTAGGGGAAAGGGGGCTGTTCCTGCGTCAATACTAATTTTGTACTTAGGAAAACAAATATATTTAGTCCTTGTCTTGTCTAGTTTCTCTCCCTCTCCTCTCTCTGTCTCTCCCTCTCCTCTCTCTCTGTCTCTCCCTCTCCTCTCTCTGTCTCTCCCTCTCCTCTCTCTCTGTCTCTCCCTCTCCTCTCTCTCTGTCTCTCCCTCTCCTCTCTCAGTCTCTCCCTCTCCTCTCTCTGTCTCTCCCTCTCCTCTCTCTGTCTCTCCCTCTCCTCTCTCTCTGTCTCTCCCTCTCCTCTCTCTGTCTCTCCCTCTCCTCTCTCAGTCTCTCCCTCTCCTCTCTCTGTCTCTCCCTCTCCTCTCTCTCAGTCTCTCCCTCTCCTCTCTCTGTCTCTCCCTCTCCTCTCTCTCTGTCTCTCCCTCTCCTCTCTCTGTCTCTCCCTCTCCTCTCTCAGTCTCTCCCTCTCCTCTCTCTGTCTCTCCCTCTCCTCTCTCTCTGTCTCTCCCTCTCCTCTCTCTGTCTCTCCCTCTCCTCTCTCACTCTCCCTCTCCTCTCTCTCTGTCTCTCCCTCTCCTCTCTCTGTCTCTCCCTCTCCTCTCTCTCTGTCTCTCCCTCTCCTCTCTCTCAGTCTCTCCCTCTCCTCTCTCTGTCTCTCCCTCTCCTCTCTCTCTGTCTCTCCCTCTCCTCTCTCTGTCTCTCCCTCTCCTCTCTCAGTCTCTCCCTCTCCTCTCTCTGTCTCTCCCTCTCCTCTCTCTCTGTCTCTCCCTCTCTCTCTCTGTCTCTCCCTCTCCTCTCTCACTCTCCCTCTCCTCTCTCTCTGTCTCTCCCTCTCCTCTCTCTGTCTCTCCCTCTCCTCTCTCTCTGTCTCTCCCTCTCCTCTCTCTGTCTCTCCCTCTCCTCTCTCAGTCTCTCCCTCTCCTCTCTCTGTCTCTCCCTCTCCTCTCTCTCAGTCTCTCCCTCTCCTCTCTCTCACAGTCTCTCTCTTTCTACCCCCCTCCCCCCAAGCCTCGCCACCGTATATGTATTAGAGCTACAAAGGGTGTTTTAATGTAGTAGCAACACTGTGATGGAATAAATAAGGGGAAAAGGGAAGGACATATTCTGCCCTCTTCCATTTGGATATTTGAGCGTCTCTCTCGTCATTGGGTACATCTCAATAGCCTGGCTTCTTCTCCTCGTCTACCGTCCTTCATCTACACTAAGGTGGAATGACTAAATCCCCAATAGCTTTCTACCATATTGGTTTTATTAATCTTTTTGTTATCAGACCGGGCTGATTACAGAGAGAGGCTACAGGAAATGGAAAAAAACACTAACCTGTCTTTCGGAACCTGTGGATCAGGTATTGGGGATTTTTTGATACCGTGTTGGTCAGGTGGAACAGGTTTTGCACAGAAACTAAAGACTGGTTTGTATTTTTCGACATGTCTGTAGATACAATTGAATGTGACATGTGTCGCGGGTCAAAATGACATTTAATTTAATTTATACTCCGTTGGAATGTCTGTAGCCCATCGCTGCGACTGTCAATTTCCTTGTCGCAAATAGATGAAAAAAGCTCAACTTTGACCCAGTCGCTGCGTCCGTTGTCACGGTTACCTGACTACGACAGCAATGAGACGTGCATAAATTCTAAAATTCTCTGGTAGAATGCCCTGCTTTTATTTTGTCACACTAACAACCGTACTTATTTCCTGTAATTAGCTCCCATTAACTTCTGAAATAAGGATCTTGTTGTGATTTTTTTTCCTGTAATAATATATACAAATTAGTTACGACGTTGTCAGTCTGATATAGTCATTATTTGAACTGGTTAGCTACAGTAACAAGCTAGAAATGAACCTAAACATTGTTTAGGAAGTTGCTTTTAGTTGGTTTGCTACATTGACATATACAGTGGTTCGTCCTTTAATGTTGCTGCGTACTGCGGTGCAGCTTGCATGGTTCCGCAGAATTCTATGGCACGTTATTTAAGTGCCAACCACTGGTACCATTATTGCTAGTTAGTGCTAGTTTGACCACTAGAAGGCATCTTTGAGAAGCATTTGATAGCATTCAATAGTGGCTGTACTAGAGAATTTAAATTGTTTTTTTTGTAAGAACACAGTACATGGGACTGATTTTAAGAAATTTAGCTTAATTTAATTAATATCATAGTGTTATTATCCCAAGGAAAACGAAAACCCTCTGGGAAATATGGTGCTGTACAACGTGACTGTTGGGAGTAGGCTACAGTACTGGAATATTTAGCTAAAGAATCCCCATTTTGTGCGGGCACGTGGGAGACCGGGGTTCAATTCCCCGATGGGGAGGAAGGAGTAGGCTGTCCATGTAAATAAGAATTTGTACTTAACTAACTTGCCTAGTTAATAAATAAAGGTTACACAAAGAACATAACATTTCTACACCTTAATCGTATAATTCTAGTCTAACCAATACCCAAACGGAGATTCAGTGAAAAATAAAAATCTCATTGATTTATCAAGACCAGTCCCCATGCTTGACTCAGAGCAGCATGAAATGGTGCCAAAAGAGTTGTACGCTGTTGCTTCAAACTTCAGTATATTCTTTAAATAAATAAGACCCACACCACGTTTAACAGCACATTACTCAACACTAGTGAGACTCATGTTGCCTACAGTAGGCCTACTGTATATCGAAAAATATGCGAGTATCCTCCAATAATTACATATAGAGGATTGCAGGATTCTAAATTAAAACAAAAAACTCTAACTTAAAACCAGTCTCCCGGTGGCGGCGGGCACAAGTATCGATCCTGGATCTGTAAGCAACATTTTGCACGGTGGGAGCCCCCATCACTCGGGAACCCCCATCCACAAAGTGTCAAAATACAGAGAGTTATTGGTAAAGGTATTTTGTCCTGCTAATAGCCCATAGTGGGCTATTATAATATGGTACATGGTGTACAGGTCAGGATAACCAAAACATTTATTTATTAAAGACTATCAGAAATAATGTTGGAACTTATGTTTTTTGATCCAAAGCCATGAATGAGTGAGTAACTCAGCTTTATGTAAGTGCTGGGATATATGATTGTGCCATCAACTTGATAATATATATTGATATTTTGGAAGTTATTTCATTAAAAAAAGTTAACAATTTGTAATCTGAATAAAGGACAAAATAATATTTGTAAAGGCTAAAACATTTTTGTTTTTAAAGGGAGAGAAATGCTGGGCCAATTGTGCGCCGCCCATAATGGCCAAAATATAGTCCTGCTAAAAGCCATAATGGCGCTGTACAATGTAACGTATGTGTTTGAAATAGTATTTTCCAGTAAGCAACAATTTGTTTACCTTCATTAGACAACTTTGTTACAATATTTCTGTAATTCAGTGATGGATCCATAACTAAATAAACATCGTCATTTTGAAATAGTATTTTTTTTATTATTTTATTAATGCAAGCATAAAGATGCTGATGAAGAAATACAGTACTGTACGGTATATGCTTTTACATTTGGATAATAAAGCATCTAAAGCATTTTGAAGATGTAAGCCACCTGCATTTGTTTATTAGGCTACAGCAGAACAGCATAACGGTCCGGACGGCCCTTGCTGTGCCTGGTGAGCAGTTGGTCAAGTTCTGTTGACAGAAGAGGAATGGAAATGTCAGGGTGAACCGACAACCCGATGAACCCGCCAGGTATGTTGACTCTGCCTGTCGGAGGTGGAGTTCCAGAGCTCACAGGTGTGCCTGGCATAGATTGTGACTCCATCTCGTTCCTTGCCCCCTTCAACGCGTCATTCTCCGCCTGTCTCTCCGCCAATGCCACCTGGTTCTGGACCAATGCATCAGCTGTCGCCTGTATCTCTGCCCTCCAATAATGTTTCTCTTTCTGTTGGTCTGCCTCTTACTCGATCTCTGTCAGTTTGAATCTGATCTATGTGCACCTTCATCAGATGAGCTGAATGGTACCGCCCTGACCCCCCATCGATTACAGGGGCCTATTATAGAAATGGTAGATCAATTAGGAATTAAAAGTGACTCCAACACACTGCATACACATTTTAAGAATCTAGCAAAACTAACCGCTTTCTTGGCAACCATGCGTATTTTTGGTGACGCCCATTGTCCCGCCCTCTATCCACCGATCTCCATGGATGGTTGTCTGCAAAAACACATTCACGTTTTTAGTACACTATCATTTTAGTATTTTATTTTTTATTTTATTTAATTATTGATTTTATTACTCAGTATGCCTACACATTGATAGGCTATATACATTTTTTTAATGTATATAACCAAAATTCAAAAATTTGTTTTGGTGTTCCTTTCAGCTCCGGCTCATTTTCAAGTCCTCTCGTGGTTAAGATTCTAACCCTGGAATGGGTAGCACCATAGAAAGAAGCTGGCTTGATGAAAACAATGTCCATATCGTCTGTTCTCTTTGGTCGCAATGTCATTTTTTGTAGGTAGGGTAAAGTTCACACCTATAGTAGCCGGGCTATAAAGGGTCTATTGTCCTGCTAATCGGACTACAAGTGTTTGAAAACCTGTTTTCAAAATGCCACCAGCTGTCCTTCACTACTGTAAATAAAAACACAGCATCTTGTGTACGTTATTTACTGTAACCACAATGTCACAAAGAATTTGTATCTACCTTTCCAATTACTTTTAGAGTTTAGGATTTACAAATGTGTGCTTTTCGGGTCATTTTTCATTAAATCCAGTTTGGATTTAAGTATAACTTTCGAGAGACGGCTCTCTAATGCTTTAATATTTAATATCTGCCCTCCCAATTCATATCTAAGGGGCATTTTTCACTCCGTTATTAGTTACATTGTTTTAGTTTGAACGTGCAGACTGGCACTAAGAACAGCGGGAACGTTTCCGAGGGACAGCGCCATTATCCCCCTCTCGCCCACCACTGTTTCAGTGGATACAGCTGGAGAACTTGAAGGCAATCCCATCGTTCGCTGCTCAGGAGCCATGACCAATATAGCCAAATATATATATATATATATATATATATATATATATATATATATATATATATATATCTGTGAGAATATCCAAGGGGCTTTTCTATATTTCTAAATTAATAATAATCGCTTTGTTTAAAAAATAATATATTGGAGATGATTTTGATTTCAAATAACGTAAAATAAGCGAGGAAAAAAGGCCAATATTAAACATGGGCTGAGACATTGTTACTAGTTTGTAAATAAAGCCAGTTTGTTATTTAGAATGATTTATTTCTGTATTTAGAGGGAGAGAAACAAAAAACCTACAGTCATCTCATGGGTCTCCCAGTTGAGGCCAGCACGGGTATTGAACCAGCATCCGTAGCAACACAGCTTGCACTGCTACGCAGAAAAATAATCCTAGCAAAATAAGTTGTGCACAATTAGGTTTGTGTTGACCATTCATTGTCAGTCAGAGACACAGTAGGACCCAAAAGCATCATCAGTGCTCGAACTCCCATTTGCGCTGGTCTGGAGCAATGAAGTAGTGACGCAGGGTAACGTACTAAACCACAAATGACATAATCGCAAAAAATTTAATGGAGCAACGACTGTACTAAATAAATGTTTAAATGGATGGATTTGTTGGTGTTAAAATACAGAAGTTATGCTCTTTTGCAGCACCAGTCTGTCAATGCAACCTGTCCTTTTTGTGTTTATACTTTTTCATAACAACAACAAGTTTGATGTCTGACGACAATAGAATATTCGTGATGTCACTGCAACAACCATCTACAGATATGTGGATAGACTAAGTGTAAACCAGCCTTAAGTTCGCGCACCAAAGTGACACTTGGAACACGTCCTCGGTGTACTAGTTTCAGAAGGGTTCATTGCATAGGTTTAAGGCCTCAGTTGGCTTTACCTACTAGCCATGCCCTGTCTGTGACTGCCACAGTGATTCACACGATAGGGAGATAAGATTGGAATGTTGATGCCATTGCACTGCCCTTGATGACTAAGTATGCAGGTATGGCACACTCACAATACACTCACTCTTACTATACTATTGAGACCATTGTAACAAATTCCTAACGGCCACCAGGAATAAAGGAACAGGGACAAAAGAGACAACTAGACATGCAGGATAGACAGACACCGGTGGTTGGACAGACAGACAAACATATCGACAGAGAGTATTCAAATCATATTCAAATCAAATCAAATCAAAAAAAAATTGTCACATACACATGGTTAGCAAATGTTAATGCGAGTGTAGCGAAATGCTTGTGCTTCTAGTTCCGACAATGCAGTAATAACCAACAAGTAATCTAACTAACAATTCCAAAACTACTGTCTTATACACACAAGTGTAAAGGGATAAAGAATATGTTCATAAAGTTATATGAATGAGTGATGGTACAGAATGGCATAGGCAAGATACAGTAGATGGTATCGAGTACAGTATATACATATGCGATGAGTATGAAAACAAAGTGGCATAGTTAAAGTGGCTAGTGATACATGTATTACATAAAGATCCAGTAGAGAGTACATTATATACGTATACATATGAGATGAATAATGTAGGGTATGTAAACATTATATTAGGTAGCATTGTTTAAAGTGGCTAGTGATATATTTTACATAATTTCCCATCAATTCCCATTATTACAGTGGCTGGAGTTGAGTCAGTGTGTTGGCAGCAGCCACTCAATGTTAGTGGTGGCTGTTTAACTGTCTGATGGCCTTGAGATAGAAGGTGTTTTTCAGTCTCTCGGTCCCAGCTTTGATGCACCTGTACTGACCTTGCCTTCTGGATGATAGCGGGGTGAACAGGCAGTGGCTCGGGTGGTTGTTGTCCTTGATGATCTTTATGGCCTTCCTGTAACATCGGGTGGTGTAGGTGTCCTGGAGGGCAGGTAGTTTGCCCCCTGTGATGCGTTGTGCAGACCTCACTACCCTCTGGAGAGCCTTACGGTTGTGGGCGGAGCAGCAGGCGGTGATACAGCCCGCCAGGATGCTCTCGATTGTGCATCTGTAGAAGTTTGTGAGTGCTTTTGGTGACAAGCCAAATTTCTTCAGCCTCCTGAGATTGAAGAGGCGCTGCTGCGCCATCTTCACGATGCTGTCTGTGTGGGTGAACCAATTCAGTTTGTCTGTGATGTGTATGCCGAGGAACTTAAAACTTTATACCCTCTCCACTACTGTTCCATCGATGTGGATAGGGGGATGTTCCCTCTGCTGTTTCCTGAAGTCCACAATCATCTCCTTAGTTTTGTTGATGTTGAGTGTGAGGTTATTTTCCTGACACCACACTCCGAGGGCCCTCACCTCCTCCCTGTAGGCCGTCCCGTCGTTGTTGGTAATCAAGCCTACCACTGTTGTGTTGTCCGCAAACTTGATGATTGAGTTTGAGGTGTGTGTGGCCACGCAGTCGTGGGTGAACAGGGAGTACAGGAGAGGGCTCAGAACGCACCCTTGTGGGGCCCCAGTGTTGAGGATCAGCGGGGTGGAGATGTTGTTGCCTACCCTCACCACCTGGGGGCGGCCCGTCAGGAAGTCCAGTTCCCAGCTGCACAGGGCGGGGTCGAGACCCAGGGTCTCGAGCTTGATGACGAGCTTGGAGGGTACTATGGTGTTAAATGCCGAGCTGTAATCGATGAACGGCATTCTCACTTGTCCAGATGGGTTAGGGCAGTGTGCAGTGTGGTTTAGATTGCATCGTCTGTGGACCTATTTGGGTGGTAAGCAAATTGGAGTGGGTCTAGGGTGTCAGGTAGGGTGGAGGTGATATGGTCCTTGACTAGTCTCTCAAAGCACTTCATGATGACGGAAGTGAGTGCTACGGGGCGGTAGTCGTTTAGCTCAGTTACCTTAGCTTTCTTGGGAACAGGAACAATGGTGGCCCTCTTCAAGCATGTGGGAACAGCAGACTCGGATAGGGATTTATTGAATATGTCCGTAAACACATCAGCCAGCTGGTCTGCGCATGCTCTGAGGGCGTGGCAGGGGATGCCGTCTGGGCCTGCAGCCTTGCGAGGGTTAACACGTTTAAATGTTTTACTCACCTCGGCTGCAGTGAAGGAGAGTCCGCATGTTTTCGTTGCAGGCCGTGTCAGTGGCACTGTATTGTCCTCAAAGCGGACAAAAAAGTTATTTAGTCTGCCTGGGAGCAAGACATCCTGGTCCGTGACGGGGCTGGTTTTCTGTTTGTAATCCGTGATTGACTGTGGACCCTGCCACAAACCTCTTGTGTCTGAGCCATTGAATTGAGATTCTACTTTGTCTCTATACTGACGCTTAGCTTGTTTGATTGCCTTGCGGAGGGAATAGCTACACTGTTTGTATTTGGTCATGTTTCCGGTCACCTAGCCCTGATTAAAAGCAGTGGTTTGTTCTTTCAGTTTCACACGAATGCTGCCATCAATCCACGGTTTCTGGTTTGGGAATGTTTTAATCGTTGCTATGGGAACGACATCTTCAACGCACGTTCTAATGAACTCGCACACCGAATCAGCGTATTCGTCAATGTTGTTGTCTGACGCAATAAGAAACATATCCCAGTCCACGTCATGGAAGCAGTCTTGGAGTGTGGAATCAGATTGGTCGGACCAGCGTTGGTCAGACAAACAGAAAAGTAGACAGACAGACCCAAGAAAGTTACCCAATGCTATTGTTTTCTTTATCATTATTTTATTTGATTGCATTGGCTGTTCTAACAACTGATGAAAACAGTTCTCACATATTTCCCCAGTCATCTCACCCTGGCTTGAAATAATTCATTTTTGAACCATGGCTGACAACTAGTCCAATGAGATTTGTTCACAATGCATTTCACTGTGTGTTTTCCTCTCTTTAACCTTGGGGTTTACAATAGCAGAGAAGCAGGTACCAAATTCCCTGCAAATTCAGTGCATGTGACAAATCTAAATATACATACATACAGTTGAAATTGGAAGTTTACATACACTTTGGTTCGAGTCAATAACTTGTTTTTCAACCACTCCACACATTTCTTGTTAACAAACTAAAGTTTTGGCAAGTCGGCTAGGACACCTACTTTGTACATGACACAAGTCATATTTCCAACAATAGGTTTTAGACAGATTATTTCACTGTATCACAATTCCAGTTTGTCAGAAGTTTACATACTTCTGACTGTGCCTTTATACAGCTTGAAAAATTCCAGAAAATTATGTCATGGCTTTAGAAGCTTCTGATAGGCTAATTGACATCATTTGAGTCAATTGGAGGTGAACCTGTGGATGTATTTCAAGGCCTACCCTTAAACTCAGTGCCTCTTTGCTTGACATAACGGGAAAATCTAAATAAATCAGCCAAGGAAGGAAGGAGATGTGTTCTGTCTCCTAGAGACGAACGTACTTTGGTGCGAAAAGTGCAAATCAATCCCAGAAAAACAGCAAAGGAACTTGTGAAGATGCTGGAGGAAACAGGTACAAAATCCACAGTAAAACGAGTCCTATATCGACTTAACCTGAAATATTCTACTTTTGGAGAAATGTCCACTGGTCTGATGAAACAAAAATCGAACTGTTTGGCCATAATGACCATCGTTATGTTTGGAGGAAAAAGGGGGAGTCTTGCAAGCTGAAGAATACCATCCCAACCTTGAAGCACAGGGGTGGCAGCATCATGAGGAATCAAAATGATGTGGATATATTGAAGCAACATCTCAAGACATCAGTCAGGAAGTTATAGCTTGGTTGCAAATGGGTCTTCCAAATAAACAATGACCCAAAGCATACTTCCAAAGTTGTGACAAAATGGCTCAAGGACAACAAAGTCAAGGTATTGGAGTCGGCATCACAAAGCCCTGACCTCAACCATATAGAAAACTAGCAGAACTGAAAAAGTATGTGCGAGCAAGGAGGTTTACAAACTTGCCTCAGTTACACCAGCTCTGTCAGGACGAATGGGCCAAAATTCACCCAACTTATTGTGGGAAGCTTGTGGAAGGCGACCCAACACGTTTGACGCAAGTTAAACCATTTAAAGGCAATGCTACCAAATACTAATTGAGTGTATTTTAAACTTCTGACCCACTGGGAATGTGATGAAAGAAATAAAATCTGAAAATAATCATCCACTCTATTATTATTCTGACATTTCACATTCTTAAAATAAAGTGGTGATCCTAACTGACCTAAAACAGGGACCTTTTACTAGGATTAAATGTCAGGAATTGTGAAACTGAGTTAAAATTTATTTGGCTAAGGTGTATGTGTAACGGTTTTCTTCTGTGGACGAAGGATGGGACCAAAGCGCAGCGTGGTTGGAGTTCAACATGTTTAATAAAGACCATAAACGTAAACACTACAAAATACCAAAACAACAAATGTGAAAAACTGAAACAGTCCTATCTGGTGCATAGACACAAAGACAAGACAGGAAACAACCACCCACAAAACCCAACACAAAACAGGCTACCTAAATATGGTTCCCAATCAGAGACAATGACTAACACCTGCCTCTGATTGAGAACCATATCAGGTCAAACATAGAAATGGGAAAACTAGACACACAACCTAAAATGCCCACTCAGCTCACGTCCTGACCAGCACTCAAACAAAGAAAACACAAAAGAACTATGATCAGAACGTGACAGTATGTGCATTATCTATAACTGCACTTTTTTTTATTGTGCCTCTGTTTACGTGTGTCTGCATCCGAGCATGAAGTGCTCAACCCCTCCTCTTGCCCTTCTGATTCAGCTTGAGTGAGACTCCTCCTTTCTGAAGTGCGCCTGCTCCATTTTGATCAATGTGCTGCCTCGAACACACATCAGCTGTAAGCCTTTTCTCAGCACCTATACTCATTGTGACTGACTCGCCAAATAAAACCTATACTCACTGTGCCTGACTCGCCAAATAAAACCTATACTCACTGTGCCTGACTCGCCAAATAAAATCTATACTCACTGTGCCTGACTCAGCAAATAAAACATATACTCATTGTGCCTGACTCAGCAAATAAAACCTATACTCATTGTGCCTGACTCGCCAAATAAATCCTATTCTCACTGTGCCTGACTCGCCAAATAAAACCTATTCTCACTGTGCCTGACTCTCCAAATAAATCCTATTCTCACTGTGCCTGACTCGCCAAATAAAACCTATTCTCACTGTGCCTGACTCTCCAAATAAAACCTATTCTCACTGTGCCTGACTCTCCAAATAAAACCTATACTCATTGTGCCTGACTCAGCAAATAAAACCTATACTCACTGTGCCTGACTCACCAAATAAAATCTATACTCACTGTGCCTGACTCAGCAAATAAAACCTATACTCACTGTGCCTGACTCAGCAAATAAAACCTATACTCATTGTGCCTGACTCGCCAAATAAAATCTATACTCACTGTGCCTGACTCAGCAAATAAAACCTATACTCATTGTGCCTGACTCAGCAAATAAAACCTATACTCATTGTGCCTGACTCGCCAAATAAAACCTATACTCACTGTGCCTGACTCGCCAAATAAAACCTATTCTCACTGTGCCTGACTCACCAAATAAAACATGTACTCACTGTGCCTGACTCACCAAATAAAACCTATACTCACTGTGCCTGACTCACTAAATAAAACCTATACTCACTGTGCCTGACTCACCAAATAAAATCTATACTCACTGTGCCTGACTCAGCAAATAAAACCTATACTCATTGTGCCTGACTCGCCAAATAAAATCTATACTCACTGTGCCTGACTCACCAAATAAAACCTATACTCATTGTGCCTGACTCACCAAATAAAATCTATACTCACTGTGCCTGACTCAGCAAATAAAACCTATACTCATTGTGCCTGACTCGCCAAATAAAATCTATACTCACTGTGCCTGACTCACCAAATAAAACCTATACTCATTGTGCCTGACTCGCCAAATAAAATCTATACTCACTGTGCCTGACTCACCAAATAAAACCTATACTCATTGTGCCTGACTCGCCAAATAAAACCTATACTCACTGTGCCTGACTCGCCAAATAAAACCTATACTCACTGTGCTTGACTCACCAAATAAAACCTATACTCACTGTGCCTGACTCGCCAAATAAAACCTATACTCACTGTGCCTGACTCAGCAAATAAAACCTATACTCACTGTGCCTGACTCACCAAATAAAATCTATTCTCGCTGTGCCTGACTCACCAAATAAAACCTATACTCATTGTGCCTGACTCGCCAAATAAAACCTATACTCACTGTGCCTGACTCGCCAAATAAAACCTATTCTCACTGTGCCTGACTCACCAAATAAAACCTATACTCACTGAGCCTGACTCACCAAATAAAATCTATTCTCGCTGTGCCTGACTCACCAAATAAAACCTATACTCATTGTGCCTGACTCGCCAAATAAAACCTATACTCACTGTGCCTGACTCGCCAAATAAAACCTATACTCACTGTGCTTGACTCACCAAATAAAACCTATACTCACTGTGCCTGACTCACCAAATAAAATCTATTCTCGCTGTGCCTGACTCGCCAAATAAAACCTATTCTCACTGTGCCTGACTCACCAAATAAAATCTATACTCACTGTGCCTGACTCACCAAATAAAACCTATTCTCACTGTGCCTGACTCGCCAAATAAAACCTATACTCATTGTGCCTGACTCACCAAATAAAACCTATTCTCACTGTGCCTGACTCGCCAAATAAAACCTATACTCATTGTGCCTGACTCACCAAATAAAACCTATTCTCACTGTGCCTGACTCGCCAAATAAAATCTATACTCACTCTGCTTGACTCACCAAATAAAATCTATTCTCGCTGTGCCTGACCCGCCAATTAAAATCTATTGTTGTTGTGCCTGACTCACCAAATAAAATCTATTCTCACTGTGCCTGACTCGCCAAATAAAATCTATTGTTGTTGTGCCTGACTCGCCAAATAAAATCTATTGTTGTTGTGCCTGACTCACCAAATAAAATCTATTCTCAATGTGCCTGACTCACTAAATAAAACCTTTTCTCACTGTGCCTGACTCGCCAAACAAAACCTATTCTCATTGTGCCTGACTCGCCAAATAAAACCTATTGTCGCTGTGCCTGACTCACCAAATAAAACCTATTGTCGCTGTGCCTGACTTGCCAAACAAAACCTATTCTCACTGTGCCTGACTCGCCAAATAAAACCTATTGTTGATGTGCCTGACTCGCCAAATAAAATCTATTCTCACTGTGCCTGACTCGCCAAATAAAACCTATTCTCACTGTGCCTGACTCACCAAATAAAACCTATTGTCACTGTGCCTGACTCGCCAAATAAAACCTATTGTTGATGTTCCTGACTCGCCAAATTAAACCTATTCTCACTGTGCCTGACTCGCCAAATAAAACCTATTCTCACTGTGCCTGACTCGCCAAATAAAACCTATTGTTGATGTTCCTGACTCACCAAATAAAACCTATTCTCACTGTGCCTGACTCGCCAAATAAAACCCATTCTCACTGTGCCTGACTCGCCAAATAAAACCTATTGTTGATGTGCCTGACTCGCCAAATAAAACCTATTGTTGCTGTTGCTGACTCGCCAAATAAAACCTATTGTTGATGTGCCTGACTCGCCAAATAAAACCTATTGTTGCTGTTGCTGACTCGCCAAAAAAAACCTATTCGCCCTGCGCCTGACTCGACAAATTTAACCACACTACATCATGTCTTCAACATGACAGACTCAATCGGATTTCCCTCTCGCTTTTCTTCTCCGTCTGAACAGGGTTTTATGGTGGTCCGTCTGAACAGGGTTTTATGGTGGTCCGTCTGAACAGGGTTTTATGGTGGTCTGTCTGAACAGGGTTTTGTGGTGGTCCGTCTGAACAGGGTTTTATGGTGGTCCGTCTGAACAGGGTTTTGTGATGGTCCGTCTGAACAGGGTTTTATGGTGGTCCGTCTGAACAGGGTTTTATGGTGGTCCGTCTGAACAGGGTTTTATGGTGGTCCGTCTGAACAGGGTTTTGTGATGGGCCGTGGGGGGTGCCAGGATTTGTCTGATTCCGAGGGCTCGGAGTGGAGGGAAACAAGGGCTGTGGTGGCAGATGAGGCAGACAATCGGGTGATTCTTGTCTGGCTGTGCGGGGGAGGGTATTAGGTCTTTTATGAACCTCAAGGATGAAGCGGGCGGACCTCTTCATGGTGGGACTCGGAGAGAGTTAGTGAACAAGGAAGAGAGGGAGGGAGGATGTGTAGAAGGTTGGAGCTGCTGACTGGTGACGACTCAATCTCTCACTCGCTCTCTGTTTCAATTTCTCTCTCTTGCTCTCCTTTCTCTCTCACTCCTTTCTCTCTCGCTCTTTCCTCTGTCCTTTTTCTCTCTCCTTTCTCTCTCTCCTTTCTCTTTCGTTCTTTGCTCTCTCTCCTTTCTCTCCCTCGCTCTAATTTTTGTTATTCTTATATAAAAGGATACACACAGCATGCATATTGTACCTATTATTATTTGCAAGCTACACATTCTGGAAAAGGCATTGACCTTGGAAGAGAAGATATCATGTGAAGTGGATTGGACATTTAGTCAAAAAGTGCCAAGGGCAAGGCTTGGTAAAAAAACACACACACACACACACACACACACACACACACACACACACACACACACACACACACACACACACACACACACACACACACACACACACACACACACACACACACACACACACACACACACACACACACACACACAATATATACACTTTGATTGCTATGTTCCATTACTGAGGATGTCTAGCTGGACAAGCAGCTTTTTAGTGTGAGCGAGGCAAAAAAAGTATTCCAGGCAAATTAATAAATAAGTCACAATGAGGTAAACGTGTTCGTGAATAAAGGATGAGCCTGCCTCTGTTTCTGAATCACCCTGGGTCGTTCAGGTTTCACTTGCATAACAGCTAACAGCTCTGAAAACGGCCCAGAAACACCGGTGCCCAGCTGTGACCGGTCGCGTGTGTGTACACATATCGGCAAAGGGGCACAACTCCAACATCTCCATTACTCTTCAGTTTGTCAGGTTGTCTTGCATTGTAACTCATTAACCATATTTTACCGACGTGGCCGGCGTAAAAAAAAGATGATCAGGAAATCGTTGAGGGTAAAGCAGGTCATTTACAGTTCGCGTTTCAGGTATTGATTTTGGGGATCCAGCACTTGCCGTTGTGAGTGTGCATGCCCTGTGCCTGTGGGACAGTTTCAGGTAGATCGGGTGACCACACAGGCAACTGAGGATCACCTTCTCCGTTAGAGCCCCACGTGTTCTACTTCTTGCTCTTTAAATAAACCTCCTTCGGTGTTGTCCTGTTGGTGTAATGACCCACAGCTCTGAATGCCTGCTGGTTGGCAGCAGTTGGTGGTATGCCACTCATCTCGTTGTCACGGTCGGGTGCCCAGTAGTCGCAGGCACGACCCTCGCAGGAGGCCTTGAATACGGATTGTGTGTTATGGATATGATGGTTCTTATTTACAAGCCGCAGAGATCAACATCACAAACTAGGCTTATTTTAATCTGGTGAGCCTGAGGATGTCCTAATATGGATGCCATATCTTGTGCTTTCTTTCCTTCTTTCTCTCCCTCAGTCTCACTCCCTCAGTGGTGGTCTTTAGGAAGGTGTATCTCTCTCTCCCTCAGTCTCACTCCCTCAGTGGTGGTCTTTAGGAAGGTGTATCTCTCTCTCCCTCAGTCTCCCTCCCTCAGGGGTGGTCTTTAGGAAGGTGTATCTCTCTCTCTCCCTCCCTCAGTGGTGGTCTTTAGGAAGGTGTATCTCTCTCTCCCTCAGTCTCCCTCAGTGGTGGTCTTTAGGAAGGTGTATCTCTCTCTCCCTCAGTCTCCCTCCCTCAGTGGTGGTCTTTAGGAAGGTGTATCTCTCTCTCTCCCTCAGTCTCACTCCCTCAGTGGTGGTCTTTAGGAAGGTGTATCTCTCTCTCCCTCAGTCTCACTCCCTCAGTGGTGGTCTTTAGGAAGGTGTATCTCTCTCTCCCTCAGTCTCCCTCCCTCAGGGGTGGTCTTTAGGAAGGTGTATCTCTCTCTCTCCCTCCCTCAGTGGTGGTCTTTAGGAAGGTGTATCTCTCTCTCCCTCAGTCTCCCTCAGTGGTGGTCTTTAGGAAGGTGTATCTCTCTCTCCCTCAGTCTCCCTCCCTCAGTGGTGGTCTTTAGGAAGGTGTATCTCTCTCTCCCTCAGTCTCACTCCCTCAGTGGTGGTCTTTAGGAAGGTGTATCTCTCTCTCCCTCAGTCTCACTCCCTCAGTGGTGGTCTTTAGGAAGGTGTATCTCTCTCTCCCTCCCTCAGGGGTGGTCTTTAGGAAGGTGTATCTCTCTCTCTCCCTCCCTCAGTGGTGGTCTTTAGGAAGGTGTATCTCTCTCCCTCCCTAAGTGGTGGTCTTTAGGAAGGTGTGTATCTTTCTCTCCCTCCCTCAGTGGTGGTCTTTAGGAAGGTGTATCTCTCTCTCCCTCAGTCTCACTCCCTCAGTGGTGGTCTTTAGGAAGGTGTATCTCTCTCTCCTCAGTCTCCCTCCCTCAGTGGTGGTCTTTAGGAAGGTGTATCTCTCTCTCTCTCTCCCTCAGTGGTGGTCTTTAGGAAGGTGTATCTCTCTCTCCCTCAGTCTCACTCCCTCAGTGGTGGTCTTTAGGAAGGTGTATCTCTCTCTCCCTCAGTCTCACTCCCTCAGGGGTGGTCTTTAGGAAGGTGTATCTCTCTCTCCCTCCCTCAGTGGTGGTCTTTAGGAAGGTGTATCTCTCTCTCCCTCCCTCAGTGGTGGTCTTTAGGAAGGTGTATCTCTCTCTCTCACTCCCTCAGTGGTGGTCTTTAGGAAGGTGTATCTCTCTCTCTCCCTCCCTCAGTGGTGGTCTTTAGGAAGGTGTATCTCTCTCTCTCCCTCCCTCAGTGGTGGTCTTTAGGAAGGTGTATCTCTCTCTCCATCAGTCTCACTCCCTCAGTGGTGGTCTTTAGGAAGGTGTATCTCTCTCTCTCCCTCAGTGGTGGTCTTTAGGAAGGTGTATCTCTCTCTCCCTCAGTCTCACTCCCTCAGTGGTGGTCTTTAGGAAGGTGTATCTCTCTCTCCCTCAGTCTCACTCCCTCAGTGGTGGTCTTTAGGAAGGTGTATCTCTCTCTCCCTCAGTCTCCCTCCCTCAGGGGTGGTCTTTAGGAAGGTGTATCTCTCTCTCCCTCCCTCAGTGGTGGTCTTTAGGAAGGTGTATCTCTCTCTCCCTCAGTCTCCCTCAGTGGTGGTCTTTAGGAAGGTGTATCTCTCTCTCCCTCAGTCTCCCTCCCTCAGTGGTGGTCTTTAGGAAGGTGTATCTCTCTCTCCCTCAGTCTCACTCCCTCAGTGGTGGTCTTTAGGAAGGTGTATCTTTCTCTCCCTCAGTCTCACTCCCTCAGTGGTGGTCTTTAGGAAGGTGTATCTCTCTCTCCCTCCCTCAGGGGTGGTCTTTAGGAAGGTGTATCTCTCTCTCCCTCCCTCAGTGGTGGTCTTTAGGAAGGTGTATCTCTCTCCCTCCCTAAGTGGTGGTCTTTAGGAAGGTGTGTATCTTTCTCTCCCTCCCTCAGTGGTGGTCTTTAGGAAGGTGTATCTCTCTCTCCCTCAGTCTCACTCCCTCAGTGGTGGTCTTTAGGAAGGTGTATCTCTCTCTCCCTCAGTCTCCCTCCCTCAGTGGTGGTCTTTAGGAAGGTGTATCTCTCTCTCTCTCTCCCTCAGTGGTGGTCTTTAGGAAGGTGTATCTCTCTCTCCCTCAGTCTCACTCCCTCAGTGGTGGTCTTTAGGAAGGTGTATCTCTCTCTCCCTCAGTCTCACTCCCTCAGGGGTGGTCTTTAGGAAGGTGTATCTCTCTCACTCCCTCAGTGGTGGTCTTTAGGAAGGTGTATCTCTCTCTCTCCCTCCCTCAGTGGTGGTCTTTAGGAAGGTGTATCTCTCTCTCTCACTCCCTCAGTGGTGGTCTTTACGAAGGTGTATCTCTCTCTCTCCCTCCCTCAGTGGTGGTCTTTAGGAAGGTGTATCTCTCTCTCCCTCAGTCTCACTCCCTCAGTGGTGGTCTTTAGGAAGGTGTATCTCTCTCTCCCTCAGTCTCCCTCCCTCAGGGGTGGTCTTTAGGAAGATGTATCTCTCTCTCCCTCAGTCTCACTCCCTCAGTGGTGGTCTTTAGGAAGGTGTATCTCTCTCTCCCTCAGTCTCACTCCCTCAGTGGTGGTCTTTAGGAAGGTGTATCTCTCTCTCCCTCCCTCAGGGGTGGTCTTTAGGAAGGTGTATCTCTCTCTCTCCCTCCCTCAGTGGTGGTCTTTAGGAAGGTGTATCTCTCTCTCCCTCAGTCTCCCTCCCTCAGTGGTGGTCTTTAGGAAGGTGTATCTCTCTCTCTCCCTCAGTCTCACTCCCTCAGTGGTGGTCTTTAGGAAGGTGTATCTTTCTCTCCCTCAGTCTCACTCCCTCAGTGGTGGTCTTTAGGAAGGTGTATCTCTCTCTCCCTCCCTCAGGGGTGGTCTTTAGGAAGGTGTATCTCTCTCTCTCCCTCCCTCAGTGGTGGTCTTTAGGAAGGTGTATCTCTCTCCCTCCCTAAGTGGTGGTCTTTAGGAAGGTGTGTATCTTTCTCTCCCTCCCTCAGTGGTGGTCTTTAGGAAGGTGTATCTCTCTCTCCCTCAGTCTCACTCCCTCAGTGGTGGTCTTTAGGAAGGTGTATCTCACTCTCCCTCAGTCTCCCTCCCTCAGTGGTGGTCTTTAGGAAGGTGTATCTCTCTCTCTCTCTCCCTCAGTGGTGGTCTTTAGGAAGGTGTATCTCTCTCTCCCTCAGTCTCACTCCCTCAGTGGTGGTCTTTAGGAAGGTGTATCTCTCTCTCCCTCAGTCTCACTCCCTCAGGGGTGGTCTTTAGGAAGGTGTATCTCTCTCACTCCCTCAGTGGTGGTCTTTAGGAAGGTGTATCTCTCTCTCTCCCTCCCTCAGTGGTGGTCTTTAGGAAGGTGTATCTCTCTCTCTCACTCCCTCAGTGGTGGTCTTTAGGAAGGTGTATCTCTCTCTCCCTCCCTCAGTGGTGGTCTTTAGGAAGGTGTATCTCTCTCTCCCTCAGTCTCACTCCCTCAGTGGTGGTCTTTAGGAAGGTGTATCTCTCTCTCCCTCAGTCTCCCTCCCTCAGGGGTGGTCTTTAGGAAGGTGTATCTCTCTCTCTCCCTCCCTCAGTGGTGGTCTTTAGGAAGGTGTATCTCTCTCTCCCTCAGTCTCCTCAGTGGTGGTCTTTAGGAAGGTGTATCTCTCTCTCCCTCAGTCTCCCTCCCTCAGTGGTGGTCTTTAGGAAGATGTATCTCTCTCTCCCTCAGTCTCACTCCCTCAGTGGTGGTCTTTAGGAAGGTGTATCTCTCTCTCCCTCAGTCTCACTCCCTCAGTGGTGGTCTTTAGGAAGGTGTATCTCTCTCTCCCTCCCTCAGGGGTGGTCTTTAGGAAGGTGTATCTCTCTCTCCCTCCCTCAGTGGTGGTCTTTAGGAAGGTGTATCTCTCTCCCTCCCTAAGTGGTGGTCTTTAGGAAGGTGTGTATCTTTCTCTCCCTCCCTCAGTGGTGGTCTTTAGGAAGGTGTATCTCTCTCTCCCTCAGTCTCACTCCCTCAGTGGTGGTCTTTAGGAAGGTGTATCTCTCTCTCTCTCAGTCTCCCTCCCTCAGTGGTGGTCTTTAGGAAGGTGTATCTCTCTCTCTCTCCCTCAGTGGTGGTCTTTAGGAAGGTGTATCTCTCTCTCCCTCAGTCTCACTCCCTCAGTGGTGGTCTTTAGGAAGGTGTATCTCTCTCTCCCTCAGTCTCACTCCCTCAGGGGTGGTCTTTAGGAAGGTGTATCTCTCTCACTCCCTCAGTGGTGGTCTTTAGGAAGGTGTATCTCTCTCTCTCCCTCCCTCAGTGGTGGTCTTTAGGAAGGTGTATCTCTCTCTCTCACTCCCTCAGTGGTGGTCTTTAGGAAGGTGTATCTCTCTCTCTCCCTCCCTCAGTGGTGGTCTTTAGGAAGGTGTATCTCTCTCTCTCCCTCCCTCAGTGGTGGTCTTTAGGAAGGTGTATCTCTCTCTCCCTCAGTCTCACTCCCTCAGTGGTGGTCTTTAGGAAGGTGTATCTCTCTCTCTCCCTCAGTGGTGGTCTTTAGGAAGGTGTATCTCTCTCTCCCTCAGTCTCACTCCCTCAGTGGTGGTCTTTAGGAAGGTGTATCTATCACTCCCTCAGTCTCACACCCTCAGGGGTGGTCTTTAGGAAGGTGTATCTCTCTCCCTCCCTCAGTGGTGGTCTTTAGGAAGGTGTATCTCTCTCCCTCCCTCAGTGGTGGTCTTTAGGAAGGTGTATCTCTCTCCCTCCCTCAGTGGTGGTCTTTAGGAAGGTGTGTATCTTTCTCTCCCTCCCTCAGTGGTGGTCTTTAGGAAGGTGTATCTCTCTCTCCCTCAGTCTCACTCCCTCAGTGGTGGTCTTTAGGAAGGTGTATCTCTCTCTCCCTCAGTCTCCCTCCCTCAGTGGTGGTCTTTAGGAAGGTGTATCTCTCTCTCTCTCCCTCAGTGGTGGTCTTTAGGAAGGTGTATCTCTCTCTCCCTCAGTCTCACTCCCTCAGTGGTGGTCTTTAGGAAGGTGTATCTCTCTCTCCCTCAGTCTCACTCCCTCAGTGGTGGTCTTTATGAAGGTGTATCTCTCTCCCTCCCTCAGTGGTGGTCTTTAGGAAGGTGTATCTCTCTCCCTCCCTCAGTGGTGGTCTTTAGGAAGGTGTGTATCTTTCTCTCCCTCCCTCAGTGGTGGTCTTTAGGAAGGTGTATCTCTCTCTCCCTCAGTCTCACTCCCTCAGTGGTGGTCTTTAGGAAGGTGTATCTCTCTCTCTCCCTCAGTGGTGGTCTTTAGGAAGGTGTATCTCTCTCTCCCTCAGTCTCACTCCCTCAGTGGTGGTCTTTAGGAAGGTGTATCTCTCTCCCTCCCTCAGTGGTGGTCTTTAGGAAGGTGTATCTCTCTCCCTCCCTCAGTGGTGGTCTTTAGGAAGGTGTATCTCTCTCTCCCTCCCTCAGTGGTGGTCTTTAGGAAGGTGTATCTCTCTCTCTCCCTCCCTCAGTGGTGGTCTTTAGGAAGGTGTATCTCTCTCCCTCCCTCAGTGGTGGTCTTTAGGAAGGTGTATCTCTCTCCCTCCCTCAGTGGTGGTCTTTCGGAAGGTGTATCTCTCTCTCTCATCTCTCTCTTTTCTGTGAAGTCGGACAGTATTGGCAGCTGGGCTTTGCAGCACAGAGTTAATTTGATTAACAGCCTCCGTTTGCTTTATGTTTTTCATGGAGAGATTAAACAGGATCATTAAAAACTTTAATTTTTTCTTTTACTCCCAGACTCCGTTATGGTTTGATGGCCTCTTTACTGTGGGCATAAAATATCATTTCTCTGCTCGTTCTGAATATGCTGACTGCTGCAGATTTTTGTAATGGACCTCGATACGAAGCGGCCTACATTAAAAATAAAACAGAATGCTCTTTCTTTCTCGTGCTTGGCTTGGCTCTCTGCTGGAATGCACGCCGAGTTTCTTCATCGCAACTGTTTACTGCACCGACGACTCAGCTCTTTCTTACTCTCTTTGTATTTGTATAAGACCATCCGTCTCTCTGGCTCAGTTTCTCTCCATCTCTGACCACCCTTGTGTTTAGAGTGCCAGACCTGCGCACGTTCGTCCATCCTACAATAATTCCAGCATCCAAATAGTGCACTGTGCACCTGCCATTTGATAAATAGAAAGAGACACGTTACAAAACATCGGTAATTGTCATTAGGCCCACAGTTCAGCCTGAATGAATTAATGAGTCTTGCAGACAAATGTTGCATTTCGGAGAGCTCATGCGCTTCTGTTACTCTACAGAAATAACATGTACATGAAGATTTCATTGCTCATGCCTCTCTCTCCCTCTCACACACTCACTCACACTCACACACAGCTCGGCTCGAAATCAGAAATAACTTCCTCCGTTAGTAAATCCATTAGCTGCTCCTTTCTGTCTCTCACTCGCTCCCTGAGCAAAGCTCGCTCTGCACATGGTGGCTCTGAGTCAGTCAGTAACCATAGCAACAGCTCTACTTGGCCTGCTCTGCTCAATGACAAGATGTAAGAGAGCAGTGAGCTGTTGGCTACTTTTCATCATCTTAACTCTGACAAAACTCAAGGAACTTTATTATTTTCTGTGAAATAATCTCTCCGGTCTTATATTTGATGAGGTTGAAGCACTTCTGACACCATGTTATGATCTTAGTCAGATATAATTGTATTGTGCAGCAGAGCACAAGCAAAAGGCTCACCTTCAAAAATGCGGTGTTACTAAATTTAGTGCTAATCCGATGTATAATGTCAGGGCCCGTTGAGCTCGGGTCGGGTAGCAGAGCTCTAATGTACGTTGGTAGACTCCATAACTGTTGCACAGTACTGCCAGAAAAATCCTCCCCCCCCCCGGGCAGGTCATGCTCTATCCAACACACACATTCATCTAGCACTAGCACACATCCCCAGTGTAGAAAACACAGGCCTAACACACCACCTCAGACATCACTCTTCACACTTTCGCTCTGCATGCCACACCCATTCAGGCCCATGGGACGCAGCTGTCCAACAATAGTTATCGCCACACAAAGTGCACCATTGGACCTAGGAGCCTAGGTTTATGTTTGAAAATAAATGAAAGCTGATTCTCTAGGGATGTAAGTTTGTCCTCTTACAGCTTTTTTAACAGAGACTTTCTGTTTCTGTTAGATGACTCAATAAGCTCATGTTGTGCTCTTCACTCCTGGTCTTGGGGGTTCACACATGAGGGGCAGGGTTTTGTTTCTGTCCAGTTGTGTGTGTCCTCTATGTTTTTTTACCAACATATGATTCAACAACTCAAAGCCCCCCCCCCCCCAGGGGAGGAAACAGCAAAAGTCTTGTGACAGGATGTGCCTCTAATGTGATCGTTTGCTGATTTCGGAAGGCCTTTGATGGTTAAATCTAGATTGCTGGGACCGAGATGTCCCTGAGGTCGGGCCAGCAGTTTGCTCTCTGATCACTCGTGTGTGTGTGGAGATATGTCGCCGCCTTAATTGAATTTTGCCTCTCAAAATAACTGTGACATTACTGTAGGGAGATATTCCGAGTGGCCTCGCTCAGAGAGAAATACAACAACAACAAAACAGAATATAAGGGAAGGAATGATCCTCAAAATCGATTGGGTGAGACGGGCGGTTGGGGGGGGTCGATTCAGTGTTGGAATTTCACCGTTCAGCTATGCATCTTGGGTAGAGGATTTCAAATTCCACCATAGGTCCTGGCTTTGACCCACAAGTTACTGTTTAGCACTCCGAGGGCTATGTCAAGTTATGGTGCAACACAACACCAGCAGGACCTCTTCTGTGGCTGATAGAAGTGTCCTTTACTCAGGATCCTTAGCTTCCAGGTCCATAAACCTTCCGTTATGTCTAGATCAGAGACGTTTACAAGGACTGTTTTGTTCTTCTGCAGGCATCAAATTCATACCCACATCATTACTGACCTTGTAAAGGATAGGGGATAGACCATCATTACTAACTGACCTTAAGGCTCTCAATGGTAGTCTTTGGGCTCTGGTCAAAAGTAGTGCACTACATAGGGAATAGAGTACCATTAGAAGTAGTGCACTAGATAGGGAATAGGGTACCATTAGGGAGACATTCCACTTCTCTTCTCTTTTTATATTTCAAGGGAGACTACTTAAAACAGTCAATTACAGTCGTCTCCCCCTGACCGACCTGTGCGCTCATCAAAGGTTTATACAAGATGGAGGGTTTATAGGGTACGGATGGAGGGAGGTTCCAGGAGGGTGTATTATTCATGGTATATCCTGCACGTCCCCCTTCAGCTGACACCAATGTGTTCGGAGTCACTGTTCTTTTAAGTCTTTCTTGGTTTTTATGTTTTGTCAAAATTTCACCAAACATACATATTGGATGCAAAAATAACACAAAAAATATATATATTTTTACCTCCAGATGACAGGCTGTGTCCTTCCTAATGGCATTTTGGGGTATATACATGTATGAATGTCCGTAGTGCACTTATTGACACACTCGTAGTTCATAGTTTACTCATAGTTAATCCACAATAGTAAGCTAATTGACAGAGAGATAAGAAGGAAGCCTGTAAAGAATACAAATACTCCAAGGCACCACAGGAAAACTGCTAAACTGCTAAATGGTGTTAAGTTTGGGGCAAATCCAATACAACACATTACAGAGTACCTATCTCCACATTTTCAAACAAAGTGGTGCCTGCATTATGTTATGGGTATGCTTGTAATCGTTAAGGACTGGGGAGTTTTTCAGGATAAAAAAATCAACAGAATGGTGCTAAGCACAGGCAAAATCCTAGAGGAAAACCTGGTTCAGTCTGTTTTTCACCAGACACTAGGAAATGAATTTGCCTATCAGCAGGACGATAACCAAACACAAGGCCAAATCTACACTGGAGATGCTTACCAAGAAGACAGTGAATTTTCCTGAATGGCCTAGTTACAGTTTTGACTTAAATCTGCTTGAAAATATATGGCAAGACTTGAAAATAGTTGTCTAACAATGATTAACAACCAATTTGACAGTTTGAAGAATAATGGGAAAATATTGTACAATCCAGGTGTGCAAAAATCTTAGACTTACACAGAAAGACTCACTGCTGTAATTACTGCTAAAGGTGACTTCAGATGTTTTTTTTCGATGCATTTCGTCATTATGGGGCATCGCTTGGAGCAACTTTGAAATGTGACATTTGGAGAAATGTGATTAAACGTCAGAATCTAAAGTCAAATTGGTAAAACCGTGAGACGTTGTTGCAGCCATAACTGAGACAAAGACGTTTCCTCCACTAGTCTCCCGCAGCCAGCTGCGCTGTTCAAACAAGCCTGTTTTCACTTTACGACCTTTGACCTAATGCTATTGTGCCGCTCCCAGATGATTTGCTTGGTGAGGTAAAACTGGGGAAGGACACGCACACACACACACACACACACACACACACCTGGGCTTACACACTCCTCAAACAACGAGGACAGAAGTTCAAGTATTACTTCTGTCCTCGCTCACAAGTTCCAAAATGACAACAATGGTACAATAAAGATGTACCAACGAGGACAGTAGCACAGCAGTGAGTTTGTGTCAATGCAGTACATGTTGAGCGCCCTTCTCAATAGAGCTGCATCATCAAAGAGAAGATGTTGTCTTTGACTTTCAGGTCCCTTAAATCATTCAGTACTGAGGCCTCCCACTGCAAACAGAAGTTTACTTGAACTCCCACGCTTGTCTGACAACATGGAGCACAACCGTGTGTCCCACATCTAGTGTTCTCCTTGAGCCGAAGAGTTGACACATTGTTTTCCTCTGATGTTAAGTGGGGGGAATTGAAAAGGGTTGGTTGTTTTAGTGAGGTCATGGACTGAGATGGTCACAGATGAAAGACAGGCCTGAAAGCGTCCACTCCACTTCTGTGTGCAGACACATGAACCGATGTGTACCGTGAGAAGCTACATTCACCCAGAACAAATTGTAATGCGAGAGGACGTGTGTGTACATGTGGCATGTGTCTCAATGTATCCTTTTACAGTATGTCCGTGTGTGTGTGTGTGTGTGTGTGTGTGTAAGGCCAAAATCAAGCCCAGCTGTTTTAATATCCCTCTGTTTTCCCTCATCATTTCTCTTCATGACGCAAAGTTTACTTTTCCTCTCTGTCTGATCTGATCCCAAACTCGCGCCCCATTCACTGTACGCCCGACCGAACAACTACCCACACTCCCCTGCTTCCTCTCGCCTCTGTGGGAGTATGAGCTCATGGGGCAAAGGCAGTGTCACCGATGAATAATATTGATAGAGCGATGTTTGCTTTTAAAAAGCGCTGGCAGGTTGCGTACTTGGAAATATTGATTCTGGAATGGCTGGTGGAGCAGGGGTGCAGAGTTCATCTGAATCAAGAGCTGTTGGCCCCAGACAAACAGTGGACTGAGGCAAACAACAGGTTGGGCCTGCTGTGGGCACCTGGGTCCTATATAGAAAGTCAGCAACACACACAGACATGCACATGCACACACATACAGCAGACACACACAAAATATCACACATGTACAAATGAGCTGGAGAAGTGTGTCTTAGATTGATGGCTTTAACATTTTAAACACCAGTTTCTGTTTGCTTATGGGACTATACTGACTCCTCTGTACACACATGTAGTGTAAAACACATGGATACACGGATGACTTGAAACGCAGTAAGAAAAATGCCTAAATATACATAGGGCAAGTCATGCAGTATCCATCCTTGCTGCCCCCCACTCTCTCTTTCTCTCTTTCACACACAACAGGTTGATGGTGTGTATTATGCTCTCTGATGTAGTTCCCAGTAGGAAACCTGGGTTGTTTTGGCGAGCTAATATCCCATCTCCCTGTGCACAAAGGGGACTCTGACGCCACAGCCCTTTGATCCTGCCTGAGAGATCCTACTGTAAGCGCCGTGGTAGTTGCACAGGGCCAATTTGCAACTCCTCTGCGCCCTACTGCGGCTCAACGAGTCCGACTATGGCGCCACACCTTCCCATCCTCCCTTCTACCTCACCCATCAATCGGTCTTCTTAAGAACATACTTCCTTCCTCACTGCAGTCTGTCACTTTTTTACTCCTGTTACATCTTCCCCCACACTCTCTTCGTTTTTCCACCTTGACAAAGGATGTTAGTTATCAGGCCTCGAGCCCCCACCCGTTTTTACGTCGACGTCAACCTTATCTTGGTAGCTACTCTGGATTTTAATTAAGTAGAATTCTTCTTTTGTTTCTATTCCCCTGTGTGTGTGTGTGTGTGTGTGTGTGTGTGTGTGTGTCTTGTATAATAATTAACCAACTGTATACCTGTAGGACGAGTCTCTAGCTTGACTCATCAAACACAGCTAGGACAAGAGTGCAAAGGTCACTCTTCAATCACCTATGTACAACTGTGTGTATTTGTCTGTGTGTGCACCTGCTTTTGTGTGCACATGCACGTGTGTCCAAGCACTCCCTAACCCATCCCAGCAGGGCCGAACAGCTCTCCTACAGCTAGTGCAACATGACACACTGCGAGTTAAACTGAGATAGCTAAGTAACTATACATTTTCACTTGATTATGGATAAGTTCTTCTTTTGAACAGAAGTTCAGAACTCTCTGGGTAGCGGCCGTCATGTATCTTTAATGGTACCTTTTGATTAACCTATTTTATCTCCCCGTTTCGATTCCACTGGAGTCGGCAGGAAGTCAAAAGAGAGGGCCACTTCGCTGAATAATGATTGGCTCCGGCTCTGCTGACTGCCGCAGTGGAATGCTAAAGAGAGAGCGTGTCATTCCCAGCCCAGTAGTGGGGATTGGGTTTGGTGAAAGGGAGGAGGAGGGGAGTGAGAGGTGAAGAGAAGGAACCCGTCCCTGCTTGAAATTCCGAGTCGCTCCGATCGGCCTCTGTCCAAGTCCTCCTCCGGAGTAAATAGGCTCAACCTCGGAGAAGGCAATATGGGATAATTAAAAAGTGGGTTGATGAATAGAGGCATGGTCCACCCCTTCACCCTCCATCTTCCCTCCTACTCCTTTTTTACCAACCCCTTTTTTTCGGCTGCCACAGTGATACTCTTAAATCACGGAAGCCCACCCCCTCATCCAACCGCCCCCCTCCTTCCTTGTTGTGATGTTTTTGTTTGCTCTCTTTCCCTCCTTCTCTATTCCCACTCTCTCCTGCCCTCTCAGAGTCCCACACACATTTATCAGATCTCAGTAGGAGTGGGCTCGGCTGCTGCTGTGTGGTTGTGCTGTGTTCTCTTCCCTCCTCCCCACACTACTGACCTGACCTCTACACAGAGAGAGAGACGGAGCATTGATCCGTCCATTCTAATTTAGCTGAACTAGGAAAGTTTGTCTCAAAGTAAACACCAAATCACGATTCTGTGGAGAATGTGCCTTTGTGTGTGTGTGACCATGCTAAAAGGACTAAAATACAATATCAGAAACAATACAAAGAGAGGTAAAATGGAGAGATAGCGAGAGCAGAGGTATGTATACTATATGAAGTTAAGGCCGAGACTGATCAAAGAGAAACATTTGAAGAGAGGAGGAAAAATAGGTATTTCAGGGCAGGCGTGCCACTCTGCTTCTCTGTGCCGCCCCCATAGCTCGTTGAGACCCCTAGTGCCGCCAACCTACAGTAGCTCGTTGAGACCCCTAGTGCCGCCCACCTACGGTAGCTCGTTGAGACCCCTGGTGCCGCCCACCTACAGTAGCTCATTGAGACCCCTGGTGCCGCCCACCTACAGTAGCTCGTTGAGACCCCTGGTGCCGCCCACCTACAGTAGCTCGTTGAGACCCCTGGTGCCGCCCACCTACAGTAGCTCGTTGAGACCCCTGGTGCCGCCCACCTACAGTAGCTTGTTGAAACCCCTGGTGCCGACCTCCTACAGTAGCTCGTTGAAACCCCTGGTGCCGTCCACCTAGCTTGTTGAGACCCCTGGTGCTGCCCACCTAGCTCGTTGAAACCCCTGGTGCCGCCCTCCTAGCTTGTTGAAACCCCTGGTGCCGCCAACCTAGCTCGTTGAAACCCCTGGTGCCGCCCACCTAGCTCGTTGAAACCCCTGGTGCCGCACACCTAGCTTGTTGAAACCCCTGGTGCCGACCACCTAGCTCGTTGAAACCCCTGGTGCCGCCCACCTAGCTTGTTGAAACCCCTGGTGCCGACCTCCTACAGTAGTTTGTTGAAACCCCTGGTGCCGATCTCCTAGCTTGTTGAAACCCCTGGTGCCGACCTCCTACAGTAGCTTGTTGAAACTCCTGGTGCCGACCTCCTAGCTTGTTGAAACCCATGGTGCCGCCCACCTAGCTTGTTGAAACCCCTGGTCCCGACCTCCTACATTAGCTTGTTGAAACTCCTGGTGCCGCCCATCTAGCTTGTTGAAAACCCTGGTGCCGCCCACCTAGCTTGTTGAAACCCCTGGTGCCGACCTCCTACAGTAGTTTGTTGAATCACCTGGTGCCGCCCACCTAGCTTGTTGAAACCCCTGGTGCCGCCCACCTAGCTTGTTGATACCCCTGGTGCCGCCCACCTAGCTTGTTGAAACCCCTGGTTCCGACCACCTACAGTAGCTTGTTGAAACTCTTGGTGCCGCCCACCTAGCTTGTTGAAACCCCTGGTGCCGACCTCCTTACAGTAGCTCGTTGAAACCCCTGGTGTCGACCTCCTACAGTAGCTCGTTGAAACCCCTGGTGCCGCCCACCTAGCTCGTTGAAACCCCTGGTGCCGCCCTCCTAGCTTGTTGAAACCCCTGGTGCCGCCCACCTAACTCTTTGAAACCCCTGGTGCCGCCCACCTAGCTCGTTGAAACCCCTGGTGCCACCCTCCTAGCTTGTTGAAACCCCTGGTGCCGCCCACCTAGATTGTTGAAAACCCTGGTGCCGCCCACCTAGCTCGTTGAAACCCCTGGTGCCGACCACCTAGCTCGTTGAAACCCCTGGTGCCGCCCACCTAGCTCGTTGAAACCCCTGGTGCCAACCTCCTACAGTAGTTTGTTGAAACCCCTGGTGCCGACCTGCTAGCTTGTTGAAACCCCTGGTGCCGACCTCCTACAGTAGCTTGTTGAAACACCTGGTGCCGACCTCCTAGCTTGTTGAAACCCTTGGTGCCGCATACCTAGCTTGTTGAAACCCCTGGTCCCGATCTCCTACAGTAGCTTGTTGAAACTCCTGGTGCCGCCCACCTAACTTGTTGAAACCCCTGGTGCCGCCCACCTAGCTCGTTGAAACCCCTGGTGCAGCCCACCTAGCTCGTTGAAACCCCTGGTGCTGCCCACCTAGCTCGTTGAAACCCCTGGTGCCGCCCACCTAGCTCGTTGAAACCCCTGGTGCCGCCCACCTAGCTCGTTGAAACCCCTGGTGCGGCCCACCTAGCTCGTTGAAACCCCTGGTGCCGCCCACCAAGCTCGTTGAAACCCCTGATGCCGCCCACCTAGCTCGTTGAAACCCCTGGTGCCGCCCACCTAGCTCGTTGAAACCCCTGGTGCCGCCCACCTAGCTCGTTGAAACCCCTGGTGCCGCACACCTAGCTCGTTGAAACCCCTGGTGCCGCACACCTAGCTTGTTGAAACCCCTGGTGCCGACCACCTAGCTCGTTGAAACCCCTGGTGCCGCCCACCTAGCTTGTTGAAACCCCTGGTGCCGACCTCCTACAGTAGTTTGTTGAAACCCCTGGTGCCGATCTCCTAGCTTGTTGAAACCCCTGGTGCCGACCTCCTACAGTAGCTTGTTGAAACTCCTGGTGCCGACCTCCTAGCTTGTTGAAACCCATGGTGCCGCCCACCTAGCTTGTTGAAACCCCTGGTCCCGACCTCCTACATTAGCTTGTTGAAACTCCTGGTGCCGCCCATCTAGCTTGTTGAAAACCCTGTTGCCGCCCACCTAGCTTGTTGAAACCCCTGGTGCCGACCTCCTACAGTAGTTTGTTGAATCACCTGGTGCCGCCCACCTAGCTCGTTGAAACCCCTGGTGCCGCCCACCTAGTTTGTTGAAACCCCTGGTGCCGCCCACCTAGCTTGTTGATACCCCTGGTGCCGCCCACCTAGCTTGTTGAAACCCCTGGTTCCGACCACCTACAGTAGCTTGTTGAAACTCTTGGTGCCGCCCACCTAGCTTGTTGAAACCCCTGGTGCCGCCCTCCTAGCTTGTTGAAACCCCTGGTGCCGCCCACCTAACTCTTTGAAACCCCTGGTGCCGCCCACCTAGCTCGTTGAAACCCCTGGTGCCACCCTCCTAGCTTGTTGAAACCCCTGGTGCCGCCCACCTAGATTGTTGAAAACCCTGGTGCCGCCCACCTAGCTCGTTGAAACCCCTGGTGCCGACCACCTAGCTCGTTGAAACCCCTGGTGCCGCCCACCTAGCTCGTTGAAACCCCTGGTGCCAACCTCCTACAGTAGTTTGTTGAAACCCCTGGTGCCGACCTCCTAGCTTGTTGAAACACCTGGTGCCGACCTCCTAGCTTGTTGAAACCCTTGGTGCCGCATACCTAGCTTGTTGAAACCCCTGGTGCCGACCACCTAGCTCGTTGAAACCCCTGGTGCCGCCCACCTAGCTCGTTGAAACCCCTGGTGCCAACCTCCTACAGTAGTTTGTTGAAACCCCTGGTGCCGACCTCCTAGCTTGTTGAAACACCTGGTGCCGACCTCCTAGCTTGTTGAAACCCCTGGTGCCGCCCACCTAACTCGTTGAAACCCCTGGTGCCGCCCACCTAGCTCGTTGAAACCCCTGGTGCCACACACCTAGCTCGTTGAAACCCCTGGTGCCGCACACCTAGCTCGTTGAAACCCCTGGTGCCGCCCACCTAGCTCGTTGAAACCCCTGGTGCCGCCCACCTAGCTCGTAGAAATCCCTGGTGCCGCCCACCTAGCTCGTTGAAACCCCTGGTGCCGCCCACCTAGCTCGTTGAAACCCCTGGTGCCGCACACCTAGCTAGTTGAAACCCCTGGTGCCGCCCACCTAGCTCGTTGAAACCCCTGGTGCCGCCCACCTAGCTCGTTGAAACCCCTGGTGCCGCTCACCTAGCTTGTTGAAACCCCTGGTGCCGACCTACAGTAGCTTGTTGAAACCCCTTGTGCCGCCCACCTAGCTTGTTGAAACCCCTGGTGCCGACTTCCTACAGTAGCTCATTGAAACCCCTGGTGCCGACCTCCTACAGTAGCTTGTTGAAACCATGGTGCCGCCCACCTAGCTTGTTGAAACCCCTGGTGCCGCCCACCTAGCTCGTTGAAACCCCTGGTGCCGCCCACCTAGCTCGTTGAAACCCCTGGTGCTGCCCACCTAGCTCGTTGAAACCCCTGGTGCTGCCCACCTAGCTCGTTGAAACCCCTGGTGCCGCCCACCTAGCTCGTTGAAACCCCTGGTGCCGCCCACCTAGCTCGTTGAAACCCCTGGTGCCGCCCACCTAGCTCGTTGAAAACCCTGGTGCCGCCCACCTAGCTCGTTGAAACCCCTGGTGCCGCCCACCTAGCTCGTTGAAACCCCTGGTGCCGCCCACCTAGCTCGTTGAAACACCTGGTGCCGCCCCCCTAGCTCGATGAAACCCCTGGTGCCGCCCACCTAGCTCTTTGAAACCCCTGGTGCCGCCCACCTAGCTCGTTGAAACACCTGGTGCCGCCCACCTAGCTTGTTGAAACCCCTGGTGCCGCCCACCTAGCTCGTTGAAACCCCTGGTGCCGCCCACCTAGCTCGTTGAAACCCCTGGTGCCGCCCACCTAGCTCGTTGAAACACCTGGTGCCGCCCACCTAGCTCGTTGAAACCCCTGGTGCCGCACACCTAGCTTGTTGAAACCCCTGGTGCCGACCTCCTAAAGTAGCTTGTTGAAACTCCTGGTGCCGCCCACCTAGCTCGTTGAAACCCCTGGTGCCGCCCACCTAGCTCGTTGAAACCCCTGGTGCCGCCCACCTAGCTCGTTGAAAACCCTGGTGCCGCCCACCTAGCTCGTTGAAACCCCTGGTGCCGCCCACCTAGCTCGTTGAAACCCCTGGTGCCGCCCACCTAGCTCGTTGAAACACCTGGTGCCGCCCCCCTAGCTCGTTGAAACCCCTGGTGCCGCCCACCTAGCTCTTTGAAACCCCTGGTGCCGCCCACCTAGCTCGTTGAAACACCTGGTGCCGCCCACCTAGCTTGTTGAAACCCCTGGTGCCGCCCACCTAGCTCGTTGAAACCCCTGGTGCCGCCCACCTAGCTCGTTGAAACCCCTGGTGCCGCCCACCTAGCTCGTTGAAACACCTGGTGCCGCCCACCTAGCTCGTTGAAACCCCTGGTGCCGCACACCTAGCTTGTTGAAACCCCTGGTGCCGACCTCCTAAAGTAGCTTGTTGAAACTCCTGGTGCCGACCTCCTACAGTAGCTTGTTGAAACCCCTGGTGCCGCCCACCTAGCTCGTTGAAACCCCTGGTGCCGCCCACCTAGCTTGTTGAAACCCCTGGTGCCGACCTCCTACAGTAGCTTGTTGAAACCCCTGGTGCCGCCCACCTAGCTCGTTGAAACCCCTGGTGCCGCCCACCTAGCTCGTTGAAACCCCTGGTGCAGCCCACCTAGCTCGTTGAAACCCCTGGTACCGCCCACCTAGCTCGTTGAAACCCCTGGTGCCGCCCACCTAGTTTGTTGAAACCCCTGGTGCCGCCCACCTAGCTCCTTGAAACCCCTGGTGCCGGCCACCTAGCTCGTTGAAACCTCTGGTGCCGCCCACCTAGCTCGTTTAAAATCCCTGGTGCCGCCCACCTAGCTCGTTGAAACCCCTGGTGCCGACCTCCTACAGTAGCTCGTTGAAACCCCTGGTGCCGACCTCCTACAGTAGCTCGTTGAAACCCCTGGTGCCGCCCACCTAGCTCGTTGAAACCCCTGGTGCCGGCCACCCAGCTCATTGAAACCCCTGGTGCCGCCCACCTAGCTTGTTTAAACCCTTGGTGCCGCCCACCTAGCTCGTTCACGCTGATGTATTTCCTCCTGCTAATAGAGTGCATTACTGAAGGGAAGAAGTGACTGTTTAGCAATAGCCTTTTTTACAACATTCACCTTGCAGTACCTCAACTTAGATAGTAGTTCTCATTGGAGTTTGTGCGTTTGTGTCCATGCATGCGTTTGTGTGTGTGGCCATCAAATCCCCCAGTGCTAATCAGATCTGCAACCACAAAAAAAAGAGAGGACAGACAACAGATACCACCCTCCCTCGCACATCTCTCCATCCCTCTGTCTCTGTCACTTGGAGGCTGATCTGTGCAGTCATCAATAGGACGGGCAGATTGGAGATTGATCTACTGTCGACTGATGCGAAGGTAACGGTCTCCCTTAGCAATTTTATGAGAGAGAGACCCCACCCCCCCAATCGACTATGATCCAAGGGGTAGAACAGATGGAAAGGGGATAGAACAGAGAGAGGTTATTTCCCAATTGACCACTTGCTAGATGTAGAGAAAGGTGGAGTAGCAGGACTTTGACTCTGGATGTCCATGCTCAAACTGCAGTGTGCTGTATGACTGAGCGGTCTGGTCTATATCAACAGTAGGCAGTGGACCCTGACCTGACACGGTTTGTGTGTGTGTCTGCCCTGTGACTGATAGCATTGCTCTGTCCACCCCAGTGCCTCCCTGAAAGTCAATGGAGAACGAGATGATGTCCGCAATGCATCCACCGGCCCACACCAGAGAGCACTGGGGCATGAAAAAGAGTGTTATAGGTGTTTGTGTGTGTGTGTGAGCATATACATGTTTCATTTGTGTATGTGTGTTCCAATGCACACAAACATGATATAATTAAGCAATAATGCCCGAGGAGATGTAGTATTATGGCCAAAATAAACTGAATTGCAATGTAAAAATACATATTTTGTCCATTCTTCAAGGCAAAACTGCTCTAGCTCCTTCAAGCAATCTGTAAGTCATACCACAGATTCTCAATTGGATTGAGGTCTGGGCTTTTCCAAAACATTTAAATGGTTCCCCTTAAACCACTCGAGTGTTGCTTTAGTAGTATGCTTAGGGTCATTGTCCTGCTGGAAGGTGAACATCCCTCCCAGTCTCAAATCTCTGGAAGACTGAAACAGGTTTCCCTCAAGAATTTCCCTGCATTTATTGCCATCCATCATTCCTTCAATTCTCACCAGTTTCCCTGCCGATGAAAAACATCCCCACAGCATGATGCTGCCACCACCATGCTTCACTGTAGGGATTGTGTTCTCGAGGTGATGAGAGGTGTTGGGTTTGCGCCAGATATAGCGTTTTCCTTGATGGCCAAAAAGCTCAATTTTAGTCTCATCTGAACAGAGTACCTTCTTCCATATGTTTGGGGAGTCTCCGACATGCCTTTTGACGAATACCAAACGTGTTTACTTATTTTTTTTCTTCAAGCATTGCTTTTTTCTGGCCACTCTTCCATAAAGCCCAGCTCTGTGGATTGTACAGCTTAAAGTGGTCCTATGGACAGATACTCCAATCTCCGCTGTGGAGCTTTGCAGCTCCTTCAGGGTTATCTTAGGTCTCTTTGTTGCCTCTCTGATTAATGCCCTCCTTGCCTGGTCTGTGAGTTTTGGTGGGCAGCCCTCTCTTGGCAGGTTAGTCGTGGCGCCATATATTTAATAATGGATTTAATGGTGCTCCTGGGATGTTCAAAGTTTCAGATATTTTTTTTATAACCCAACCCGATCTGTACTTCTCCACAACTTTGTCCCTGACCTGTTTGGAGAGCTCCTTGGTCTTCATGGTGCCACTTGCTTGGTGGTGCCCCTTGCTTAGTGGTGTTGCAGACTCTGGGGCCTTTCAGATCAGGTGTATATATACTGAGATCATGTGACAGATCATGTGACATTTAGATTGCACACAGGTGGAATTTATTTAACTAATTATGTGACTTCTGAAGGTAATTCATTGCGCCAGATCGTATTTAGGGTCTTCATAGCAAACGGGGTGAATACATATGCACGCACCACTTTTCTGTTAAAAATATATAGAGGTTTTGTTTTGAAACAAGCTGTTTTTATTCCGTTTCACTTCACCAATTTGGACTATTTTGTGTAAGTCCATTTCATGAAATCAAAATCAAAATATATTGAAATGACAGGTTGTAATGCAACAAAATAGGAAAAATGCCAAAGGGGATGAATGCTTTTGCAAGAAACTGTATATGGCCAATATACCATGGCTAAGGGCTGTTACTCAGCACGACACAACGCGAAGAGGCTGGATACAGCCCTTAGCTGTGGTATATTAGCCATATACCACAAACCCCTGAGATGCCTTATTGCTATTATAAACTGGTTATCAACATAATTAGAGCAGTAAAATACATATTTTGTCAAACCGTGGTGTACTTTCTGATATACCACGACTGTCAGCTAATCAGTATTCAGGGCTTGAACCACCAAGTTTATAATGATGTACTGTATGAAGCGTGTGTGTGTGTGTAGCCTGGGTGTGCGGTGATACGTGCTTATGTGTGTGCCAGTGAATTGGGGCCAGCTTTAATCAAGGTGAGATCATACTACAGTAACCCTCCCCCCCGTCCTGTCCTGTCCTGTCTCACCCTCCACTGGTTCATGTAATTAACTGTCCTGTCTCACCCTCCACTGGTCTATGTAATGAAATGTTCTGTCCCACCCTCCACTGGTTCATGTAATGAATTGTCCCGTCTCACCCTCCACTGGTCCTAACGAACTGTCCTGTCTTACCCTCCACTGGTCTGTGTAATGAAATGTGCTGTCTCACCCTCCACTGGTTCTAACTAACTGTCCTGTCTCACCCTCCACCGGTCCATGTAATGAACTGCCCAGTCTCACCCTCCACTGGTCCATGTAATGAACTGTCCTGTTTCACCCTCCACTGGTTCATGTAATGAAATGTCCTGTCTCACCCTCCACTGGTCCATGTAATGAACTGTCCTGTCTCACCCTCCACTGGTCCATGTAATGAACTGTCCAGTCTCACCCTCCACTGGTTCATATAATGAACTGTCCTGTCTCACCCTCCACTGGTCCATGTAATGAACTGTCCTGTCTCACCCTTCACTGGTCCATGTAATGAACTGTCCTGTCTCACCCTCCACTGGTCCTTATGAACTATCCTGTCTCACCCTCCACTGGTCCATGTAATGAACTGTCCTGTCTCACCCTCCACTGGTCCTTATGAACTATCCTGTCTCACCCTCCACTGGTCCATGTAATGAACTGTCCTGTCTCACCCTTCACTGGTTCTTGCAATGAACTGTCCTTTCTCACCCTTCACTGGTTCTTGTAATTAACTGTCCTGTCTCACCCTCCACTGGTTCATGTAATGAACTGTCCTGTCTCACCCTCCACTGGTCCATGTAATGAACTGTCCTGTCTCACCCTCCACTGGTCCATGTAGTGAACTGTCCTGTCTCACCCTCCACTGGTTCTTGTAATGAACTGCCCAGTCTCACACTCCACTGGTTCATGTAGTGAACTGTCCTGTCTCACCCTCCACTGGTCCTTATGAACTGTCCTGTCTCACCCTCCAATGGTTCTTGTAATGAACTGTCCTGTCTCACCCTCCACTGGTTCATGTAATGAACTGTCCTGTCTCACCCTCCACTGGTTCATGTAATGAACTGTCCTGTCTCACCCTCCACTGGTCCATGTTATGAACTGTCCTGTCTCACCCTCCACTGGTCCATGTAATGAACTGTTCTGTCTCACCCTCCACTGGTCCATGTAATGAACTGTCCTGTCTCACCCTCCACTGGTCCTTATGAACTATCATCACCCTCCACTGGTCCATGTAATGAACTGTCCCGTCTCACCCTTCACTGGTTCTTGCAATGAACTGTCCTGTCTCACCCTTCACTGGTTCTTGTAATGAACTGTCCTGTCTCACCCTCCACTCGTCCATGTAATGAACTGTCCTGTCTCACCCTCCACTGGTCCATGTAATGAACTGTCCTGTCTCACCCTCCACTGGTCCTTATATAAACTGTCCTGTCTCACCCTCCACTGGTCCTTATGAACTATCCTGTTTCACCCTCCACTGGTCCATGTAATGAACTGTCCTGTCTCACCCTCCACTGGTCCATGTAATGAACTGTCCTGTCTCACCCTCCACTGGTCCTTATGAACTATCCTGTTTCACCCTCCACTGGTCCATATAATGAACTGTCCTGTCTCACCCTCCACTGGTCCATGTAATGAACTGTCCTGTCTCACCCTCCACTGGTCCTTATGAACTATCCTGTTTCACCCTCCACTGGTCCATGTAATGAACTGTCCTGTCTCACCCTCCACTGGTCCATGTAATGAACTGTCCTGTCTCACCCTCCACTGGTCCATGTAATGAACTGTCCTGTCTCACCCTCCACTGGTCCTAACGAACTGTCCTGTCTCATCGTCCACTGGTCCTAACGAACTGTCCTGTCTCACCCTCCACTGGTTCATGTAATGAACTGTCCTGTCTCACCATCCACTGGTTCATGTAATGAACTGTCCTGTCTCACCCTCCACTGGTTCATGTAATGAACTGTCCTGTCTCACCATCCACTGGTTCATGTAACGAACTGTCCTGTCTCACCCTCCACTGGTCCATGTAACGAACTGTCCTGTCTCATCCCCCACTGTTGCTAATGAACTGTCCTGTCTCACCCTCCACTGGTTCATGCAATGAACTGTCCTCTCTCACCCTCCACTGGTTCTTGTAATGAACTGTCCTGTCTCACCCTCCACTGGTCCTTATGAACTGTCCTGTCTCACCATCCACTGGTCCTTATGAACTGTCCTGTCTCACCATCCACTGGTCCTTATGAACTGTCCTGTCTCACCCTCCACTGGTCCATGTAACGAACTGTCCTGTCTCATCCCCCACTGTTGCTAATGAACTGTCCTGTCTCACCCTCCACTGGTTCATGCAATGAACTGTCCTCTCTCACCCTCCACTGGTTCTTGTAATGAACTGTCCTGTCTCACCCTCCACTGGTCCATGTGATCAACTGTCCTGTCTCACCATCCACTGGTCCTTATGAACTGTCCTGTCTCACCCTCCACTGGTCCATTTAATGAACTGTCCTGTCTCACCCTCCACTGGTTCGTGTAATGAACTGTCCTGTCTCACCCTCCACTGGTCTATGTCGTGAACTGTCCTGTCTCACCCTACACTGGTCCGTGTAGTGAACTTTCCTGTCTCACCCTTCACTGGTCCATGTAATGAAGAGTCCTGTCTCACCCTCTACTGGTTCATGTAATGAACTGAATGATCAGCTGGACGGAGGCCAACTCTCCACTTCCCCAGATACATAGGGACCAGACTCAGGACATAGAGACCCAGGCATTTATCCCTCCCCTGACCTAAACACGTTGACCTAATTGAACTGCTACTAAACTCAATGATAATATGTGAGCAATGCAGAAGACCCTTTGGAATAAGACCCTGCCAGAGCAGGAGAGAGCTCGGCAGAAGACCCTTTGGAATAAGACCCTGCTAGAGCAGGAGAGAGAGCAATGCAGAAGACCCTTTGGAATAAGACCCTGCTAGAGCAGGAGAGAGAGAGAGCAGGGCAGAAGACCCTTTGGAATAAGACCCTGCCAGAGCAGGAGAGAGAGCAATGCAGAAGACCCCTTGGAATAAGACCCTGCCAGAGCAGGAGAGAGAGAGCTAGGGAGAAGACAGCAGAAATGTCTCCTAAACACACTTCACCCCTAGCAAATTCACAACCGAAGCAGAGGTCTGCTGTGTGTGTGTGTGTGTGTGTGTGTGTGTTTTTATGTGAGTGCCTGCGTTTGTGTGTGCATGTACTGTATGTTTTCCAGCAGTGTGTCCTAGTTTGACCTTACAACTTAACAGCGTCGGGACACAAACCAGATCACTCCCAAGCTTTCACGCTGCTGGTACAAATGTCCTGTTAAGTCTTCATCTCCGAGGTAGCCGGCCTTAATGCCATTACCCAGACATTAAAACCGGACAAAACACGTATTTACACTGCCTCTCTCCCTCTATCCACATTCACAATCTAGCAGGCGATTTCTCAGATTACCTAGGGTGTGTCCCAACTGACACCCTAATCCCTATGAAGTGCACATATAGGCCCTGGTCAAAACTAGTGTACTATGAAGGGAATTGGGTGTAATTTGACACAGTCCGTTTTCTCCGATTACCTGCGCTTGTTTTCAACCCAATGAAGGTAATTGAAGATAACACAATCTCAGTCTCTAGCCATTAGTGTGTCAACGGTAATAATGTCATATCTACTGTATTTGTGTCTTAATTGTCAGGGCACATTTCGGGGTGTTTATTGAGATGGAACTGTACCTTTGTTGGACGACAGGCGTCAACGGTGACGCCGAAAACTGACGTGGGAATTTATTTCCTTTTGAACATTGTCTCCTGAGCATTGTATTTCAGTGAATTATTTTTGATGTTCAAATCAAATAAAAATAACTGGATGAGCAGCTTATGTTCTCAGTTAGAATCTCGTCTGCAGTTGAGAATGATTTATCTGCTGTAGAGGTATTGGCTGGAAGAGCTGAATCGCCCCCTGTGGAATTATCAATACTTATGATTACAGTTTTAACAAAGCACTTTTCATCATAAAGACATCTTAATCTCTGCAATTCTCAAATTAAACATAGAGAGGCTATTGAGCCGAACAAATAGTTTTTTTTATATCCATTTGTTCAAATGAACAAATCTTTAATGTGATTTGTGATTGCGGTTATTTCCTGCGCCTCTGTATTGCACCTAGACAGTCTGTTTCTGTTGGATTACCTTTACAATTCATCCTCCCATCCTTCCACAAGGTATAACACTGATACAGGTGGCTGAATGAGATTTGGAGTGGCGTGTATCATTTACTTTGTCAGAAAGGAAGGAACGAGAAAAGGCATGAATGAATGAGGGATGCATTTTTACATTAGAACAAATCAAATCACATTTAATTTGTCACATGCTCTGAATACAACAGGTGTAGACCTTACAGTGAAATTCTTACTTACAAACAATGCAGTTTTAAGAAAATACCTAAAAAAAAGTATGAGATAAGAATAACAAATAATTAAAGAGCAGCATTAAATAACAACAGCGGGACTATGTACAGGGGATACCATTACAAAGTCAATGTGCGGGGGCATCGGTGTCAAAGTAATTGAGGTAATATGTACATGTAGGTAGAGTTATTAAAGTGACTATGCATAGATAAAAACAGAGAGTAGCAGCATCATAGAAGAGGGGGTGGGGGGCAATGCAAATGGGTAGCCATTTGATTAGACGTTCAGGAGTCTTATGGCTTGGGGGTAGAAGCCTCTTGGACCGAGACTTGGCGCTCCGGTACCACTTGCCGTGCGGTAGCAGAGAGGACCGTCTATGACTAGGGTGGTTGGAGTCTTTGATCATTTTTAGGGGCCTTCCTCTGACACCGCCTGGTATATAGGTTCCTGGATGGCAGGAAGCTTGGTCCCAGTGATGTACTGGGCCGTAGACTCTACCCTCTGTAGTGCCTTGCGGTCGGAGGCCGAGCAATTTCCATACCAGGCAGTGATGCAACCCGTCAGGATGCTCTCGATGGTGCAGCTATGGAAGCTTTTGAGGATCTGAGGACCCATGGCAAATCTTTTCATTCTCCTGAGGGGGAATAGGTTTTGTCATGCCCTCTTCTAGACTTTCTTGGTGTGCTTGGACAGTGTTTGTTTGTTGGTGATGTGGACGCCAAGGAACTTGAAGCTCTCAACCTGCTCTCCCAGGGCCTCTGTGTCTGAACGGACGGTAAACAAAAGGCATTGGATGCTACCATTAGGGGTTAACTACCACATATAAAGATACCTGACTCTGGGAGCTCATTGAGCTTCATTTATCCTGGGCCCTGTTGTTGTGTACCCATATGTGACTGCTTTGTTTACACTCAAACTAAAGGGGACAAAGGCAGAGGTCGAGCTCGCCAACGAGCTCCCTCTACAAAGTGACAACATTCCCTGACAGCACAGGGATGTAGTTGTTTGTGTGTATGTGTATGTGTGTGTTTACTCTGTTTGTTTGTTTGTTTGTTTGTTTGTTTGCTTATGTGTGTATGTTTGTGTCTATCTTTTTCAGTTTGGTTTTATTTGTTTGTACAGCTGTTTTGACTGACAGTTGAGGAGAGTGTTGGTGTGTTGAAGACTAGGGGAACATAGAGCTGCTCTTGTATCTGCTGTTGTCAGTGTTTGTTTGTTTGGCGAGGACTTTGACTGGGAAACGACCCCGGCAGCGCTCTGGTGTAGCAAAATGTCTATCACAGACACACATTCTCACTTAAAACCTGTGATCACACTTGGGCCCCGAATGGTCCTGGGTTGGCTCGGAGGAAGGAACCAAGATAAACAAGCACACACACACAGGCACAAAATGAAACCTCCAGTACATAGATACTGTGTTTTTGTCATCAACGAGTCAAAATCCCTAGAGAAATGTGCAAGAATCACATGTGGAAAATTATGTGATTTCAATTTAAATTTCACATCTGAAATCAAGTGAAAATAATGTGTTTGTGGAACACTTCACATGTTATCATGTTTTCATGTGTTGTTTAATGTTATTACAAGTTGCTTTACATGCTGTTACATGTTATCACATTAAACTTGACATAAAAACACATGAAAACATGTGTTTTTGTCCCACATCATATATAAGTGTGCCCACATCATGTAACACAGAGTAGGCCTTGATGCCATAATAACATACTGATCCTGTTGTGCTCTGCCAGGGGTCAGGGGTCAGCATTCTGCTGTGGTTGTCAGCGTTGTTTTAATGCAGGCTGGAAGCCGAAGTTTACTACTATTGTCTCTCTGTGGCCTGCCTAGCCGGATGGAGCATTAAGATCACCAGGCACAAAGGCAAAAAAAGTCACATATGCCTGCTTTTGTTTTCTTCCATTAGTGATTCTTCTCTTTCCATCACAGTCTGACGTCAGATTTTTAGTTCTCACAGGGCCTCACCTTTGCAAATGGCTGTCGCTCACGCTGTTGTTTCAATCTCATTGTCTACCTTAATTTGCTCTTTGAAGAGGCAGAACACGCATCATGAATGCTGTCTTCACTAATGATGAGCCCCGCTGCACGGTGTCCAGCCCTGCTGCACGGTGTCCAGCCCAGCTGCACGGTGTCCAGCCTTGCTGCACGGTGTCCAGCCCTGCTGCACGTTGTCCAGCCCTGCTGCTCGGTGTCCAGCCCTGCTGCACGGTGTCCAGCCCAGCTGCACGGTGTCCAGCCCAGCTGCACGGTGTCCAGCCCAGCTGCACGGTGTCCAGCCCAGCTGCACGGTGTCCAGCGACATGAAAAAAACTCAGCTGAAGAGTAAACGAGACAAGCTTTCCCCTGCCAAGCCGGAGCACCTAATGTTGCTTTAGCCTTTCTCTCAATTAAGGGCACTTGTTTTTTCCTATTTTTTCACTATGTTTCACTCTCTTTCTACTTCCTTCTTTCTTCTGTTTTCTCCCCTCACAAACACTGACCAGGCACTCTTAATTTCCTTTTTTTATATTCTCTAACGCTCATGCTCTCTATCATGAACACTGACTACTCTATTTCCACATTGCCCTCCCTCCCTACCTCTTTTTTTTGTACAGTTGAATTTGGAAGTTTATATACACTTTTAGCAAAATACATTTAAACTCAGTTTTTCACAATTCCTGACCATTTAATCCTAGGGAAAAATTCCCTGTCTTAGGTCAGTTAGGATCACCACTTCATTTTAAGAGACTGAAATGTCAGAATAATAGTAGAGAATTATTTATTTCTGCTTTTATTTATTTAATTATATTCCCAGTGGGTCAGAAGTTTACATACACTCAATTAGTATTTGGTAGCATTGCCTATATATTGTTTAACTTGGGTCAAACGTTTTGGGTAGCCTTCCACAAACTTCCCACAATAAGTTGGGTGAATTTTGGCCCATTCCTCCTGACAGAGCTGGATTCAGGTTTGTAGGCTTTCTGACAACACAGTTTTTCAGTTCTGCCCACACATTTTCTATGGGATTGAGGTCACTTCAATACCTTGACTTTGTTGTCCGTAAGCCATTTTGCCACAACTTTGGAAGTATGCTTGGGGTCATTGTCCATTTGGAAGACCCATTTCCGACCAAGCTACAACTTCCGGACTAATGTCTTGAGATGTTGCTTCAATATAACCCCATCATTTTCATTCCACATGATGCCATCTATTTTGTGAAGTGCACCAGTCCCTCCTGCAGCAAAGTATCCCCACAACATGATGCTGCCACCCCCTGCTTCACAGTGGGATGCTGTTCTTCGGCCTGCAAGCCTCCCCCTTTTTCCTCCAAACATAACGCAGGTCATTTTGGCCAAGCAGTTCGATTTTTGTTTCATCATACCAGTGGACATTTCTCCAGAAGTACAATCTTTGTGCCCTTGTGCAGTTGCAAACCGTAGTCTATGTTTTTTATGCCTGTTTTGGAGCAGTTGCTTCGTCCTTGCTGAGCGGCCTTTCAGGTTATGACGAATTTAGGTTTTCTCGAATTGTCAATATAGGACTCGTTTTACTGTGGATATAGATACTTTTGTACCTGTTTTCTCCAGTATCTTCACAAGGTCCTTTGCTGTTTTTCTGGGATTGATTTGCAGTTTTCGCACCAATGTACGTTTATCTCTAGGAGACAGAACGCGACTCCTTCCTGAGTGGTATGATGGCTACGTGGTCCCATGGTGTTTATACTTGCATACTATTATTTTGTACGGATGAACATGGTACCTTCAGTCATTTGGAAATAGTCCCCAAAGATGAACCAGACTTGTGGAGGTCTACAATTTTTTTTCTGATGTCTTGGCTGATTTATTTTGATTTTCCCATGATGTCAAGCAAAGAGGCACTGAGTTTCAAGGTAGGCCTTGAAATACATCCACAGGTACACCTCCAATTGACTCAAATTATGTCAATTAGCCTATCAGAAGCTTCTAAAGCCACGACATAATTTTCTGGAATTTTCCAAGCTGTTTAAACGCACAGTCAACTGAGTGTATGTAAACTTCTGACCCACTGGAATTGTGACACAGTGAATTATAAGTGAAATAATCTGTCTGTGAACAATTGTTGTAAAACTTGTGTCATGCACAAAGTAGATGTCCTAACTGACTTGCCAAAACTATAGTTTATCAAGAAATGTGTGGAGTGGTTGAAAAACAAGTATTAATGACTCCAACCTAAGTGCATGTAACTTCCAACTTCAACTGTATATATATTTTTTATGTATACAGTGCGAAGGAAGTATATTTTAACAAGGCACACGTGTTAATTGAAATGCATTCCAGGTGACTACCTCATGAAGCTGGTTGAGAGAATGCCAAGAGTGTGCAAAGCTGTCATCAAGGCAAAGCGTGGCTCAAATCTAAAATATATTTTGATTTGTTTAACACTTTTTTGGTTACTACTTGATTCCATGTATGTTATTTCATTAGTTTTGATGTCTCCACTATTATTTGATAGTGTAGTAAATAGTAAAATCAAAGAAACCCTGGAATGAGTAGGTGTATGTATATATATATTTAAGTGTTCTTTAAAACAACGATACAATACACAGACAATACAAATGGCCGTTCCCATCTGTGGCTGCTTTTTGCCAGTGGCTGCTGCGGTCAGTGGGTCAGTGGGTCAGTGGGTGCGCTCGCCCCCACCCACTCCGAGATACCGGCAAGGCAAGGCCCTGCCCCTGGCCCTCCCTCTTTCTTTCTCCCTCTCTCCTCTGCATGCACTCAGTGGTGATCATCTATGCATGGTCCGTCCCAGCATGCATTGCTTTGTGAACTAGGAGCGTGATGTTTGCAGACTGAGATGGGAGCGATGTCGTCAAAGTTGATACAGAGGCCATCAAGGCCTGTTGAAAGGGCCTCGTCCTCCTCACGCCCATTTGGAGTCCATTCGCTCCAAATCAACTGGGTCATATTATTTGAGATGGCTTCTCAACAGCAATTATATTGGCTCGATCCGAAGAATGCCTTAAAAGGCCATTGTTTCAATGAGGAAATGTCAATTCTGTAGACTTCCTCAGGCAGGCTTATTGTCTGCATTTTAAGTGGCACCCTATTCAATATAAAGTACACTACTTTTGATCAGAGCCCAATGAGACCTGGTCTAAAGTAGTGGACTGTAAAGGGAATAGGGTGCCATTGGGGATGCAGCCATCATTAGTGTTGTTGACCTATTTACATTTTGTAAACATGCTGTCATGTTGCAGACTAGTAGTAATAGGAATGTGTAGTGCAGCTAAGGCAAGGCCCATGTAGTAAAAGGCACATAGTAAAATAGTCAAGGAGCATACCACCATACACACATAAACATACTAATGGCCTGTTTCACCACTATGCATCAGTAATGGGGGCATATTAGCATTGGTGGCTAACGAGAATTGCCTTCTGTGAGAAATAATTTCCGTTAAACTTAAATCTGTCTCTCCTTGGCATTGTCATAAGTGTAGCACGGGGTGATATGGGGTGATGTCACGACAGTGTAGTATGGGGTAATGTCACAACAGTGTAGTATGGGGTGATGTCACGACAGTGTAGTATGGGGTGATGTCACGACAGTGTAGTATGGGGTGATGTCGCGACAGTGTAGTATGGGGTGTTGTCGCGACAGTGTAGTATGGGGCGATGTCGCGACAGTGTAGTATGGGGTGATGTCACGACAGTGTAGTATGGGGCGATGTCGCGACAGTGTAGTATGGGGTGATGTCGCGACAGTGTAGTATGGGGTGACAGTGTAGTATGGGGTGATGTCACGACAGTGTTGAATGATGAAGGATATTTTGAATTAATCTGCCCACTCAAACACCTTCAATAGATAACCCTGGGATTTGATGTTTGAACCACTGAGCAGATCAAAAGGACGCTCACACATGCACGTGCACACAGATTCACAAACACAAGTAGGAAATGTCTGTTTTTTCCCCTCTGGTGTTCAGTAGTGGTGCTCATCCATTGTTGTCTCGGCCACTTCCTGGTTTGAGTTCAGAGGAGGTCATTGTTCCCCAGGTGGGCATGTTTACAGGCCGGACCAGCACTTCCTGTCCCGTGACGACAATCTGCCCAATAGGGCTTTTGACAAGAAGGAGAGCGAGTAATGGAAGTTTGTTTGATATTTCTATCCCTGCTGCTAATTTGCATGGAGAGATGACGCAACGGAAATCACTTTTGTGTGATGGGCTTAATGTCGGCACAGAATGTACAATACCTAACCAAGCATGGAAACGCAGGACACAATATGAGTTTCCATTCAGGATCAGGGGAAGATGTGTTTCCTCTCGAGTATTTCCTCTCAAGGTTTCCTGCTGCAGAGCACATTGAACTACAGCACGGGTATTCGACTCATACCCTACGAGGTCGGGAGCCTGCTGGTTTTCTGTTCTACCTGATAATTAATCCCAACTAGTGTCCCAGGTCTAAATCAGACCCTGATTAGAGGGGAACAATGAAAAAATGCAGTGGAACTGGCTTCGAGGTCCAGAGTTGAGTTTGAAGGAACTATAGACTTTACCTTGGACCCCTTTGATTGATGCTATGCTAGCAAAGACAAAGATGTTGAACTGCAGAGAGGGCTGAAAGTTAACCTGAGACTCGGAGTTGGTAGCGAATCACTAGCATTGACCCTAGCTGAAGAGGTGAGCCTGCAGTAATAGCCAGCGCCATTGATCGACGCCATTGATCGTGTGGTCCTTAAGCCTCGCACACGTCACACTGAATGTGGAGCGGCAGGGTAGCCTAGTTGTAAGAGCGTTGGACTAGTAATCGAAAGGTTGTAAGTTCGAATCCCCGTGCTGACAATGTACAAATCTGTCGTTCTACCCCTGGACAGGCAGTTAACCCACTGTTCCTAGGCCGTCATTGAAAATAAGAATTTGTTCTTAACTGACTTGCGTGGTTAAATTAATAATGTGGATCTAGTGTTTCTCTGCCGATCATTCAGCACGCTGTGTTTTAGGGACCACCCGCTGTAGACGTCTGACTGCTGTCATTTTTCATGAGTCTACATGTAAAGTATGTGTGCAGTAGGTACGCAAATTACGTACAGAAGTGTACTCTCGGTCAGCAAATGCTGTTGGTGTCTGAGACCTTAGTATTTTTGGGTTTTAATGAGATTGTTAATACAATTGCCAGTGATGCTGCATTGTGTGTACATTTGTGTGTATGCAACCGTGTGTTCTTTGGGCCTGTGTGTGTACGTGTGCTGCACATGGTGATTTGTCTAGCTCAGAGTTAGCCGGACAGGCCACCACAGTGGAATCCTAACGCAACCTCTCAACTCCTGGGCCTGAAAGGTCTAGCTGTTCATTGAGAAAATAGAGGGACACTGGGGAGAGAGGGGAGGAAAAGAGGGCCAAAGGGGAACGACTAGAAATATTGACACCCATTATCGTTGCATGTGGTGGAACGCTGTAGTCTGTAATAGGAAGGTACCATTGGGGATTTTCTATGATATACTGCAGAATAGGGCGTTTAGCTAGGGTTGTGTTGTGTACTTTGGGGACTTATATCTACTGTAGAACATCTCATTACATGGTATATGGAAATCATAACACAACTCACTCCATTTCGGATACCTCATCCATTTAGATGGAAATGAGATGAAGTGCTTGTGCAAGTGTTTGTTCTCCATTAACTTTCAAGAATACACAGATAATGCTGTGTGGATATGGGCCTAATGCTAAGTTGATTCATATGAGATAATGCTGTGTGGAGATGGGCCTAATGCTAAGGTGATTCATAGGAGATAATGCTGTGTGGAGATGGGCCTAATGTTAATGTGATTCGTAGGAGATAATGCTGTGTGGAGATGGGCCTAATGCTAAGGTGATTCATAGGAGATAATGCTGTGTGGAGATGGGCCTAATGCTAAGGTGATTCATAGGAGATAATGCTGTGTGGAGATGGGCCTAATGCTAAGGTGATTCATAGGAGATAATGCTGTGTGGAGATGGGCCTAATGTTAATGTGATTCGTAGGAGATAATGCTGTGTGGAGATGGGCCTAATGCTAAGGTGATTCATAGGAGATAATGCTGTGTGGAGATGGGCCTAATGCTAAGGTGATTCATAGGAGATAATGCTGTGTGGAGATGGGCCTAAGGCTAAGGTGATTCATAGGAGATAATGCTGGGTGGAGATGGGCCTAATGTTAATGTGATTCATAGGAGATAATGCTGTGTGGAGATGGGCCTAATGCTAAGGTGATTCATAGGAGATAATGCTGTGTGGAGATGGGCCTAATGCTAAGGTGATTCATAGGAGATAATGCTGGGTGGAGATGGGCCTAATGCTAAGGTGATTCATAGGAGATAATGCTGTGTGGAGATGGGCCTAATGCTAAGGTGATTCATAGGAGATAATGCTGGGTGGAGATGGGCCTAATGCTAAGGTGATTCATAGGAGATAATGCTGTGTGGAGATGGGCCTAATGCTAAGGTGATTCATAGGAGATAATGCTGTGTGGAGATGGGCCTAATGTTAATGTGATTCGTAGGAGATAATGCTGTGTGGAGATGGGCCTAATGCTGTGTGAAGATGGGCCTAATGCTAAGGTGATTTATAGGAGATAATGTTGTGTGGAGATGGGCCTAATGCTAAGGTGATTCATATGAGATAATGCTGTGTGGAGATGGGCCTAATGCTAAGGTGATTCATAGGAGATAATGCTGTGTGGAGATGGGCCTAATGTTACTGTGATTCTTAGGAGATAATGCTGTGTGGAGATGGGCCTAATGCTGTGTGGAGATGGGCCTAATGCTAAGGTGATTTATAGGAGATAATGCTGTGGAGATGGGCCTAATGCTAAGGTGATTCGTAGGAGATAAGGCTGTGTGAAGATGGGCCTAATGTTAACGTGATTCGTAGGAGATAATGCTGTGTGGAGATGGGCCTAATGTTAACGTGATTCGTAGGAGATAATGCTGTCTGGAGATGGGCCTAATGTTAACGTGATTCGTAGGAGATAAGGCTGTGTGAAGATGGGCCTAATGTTAACGTGATTCTTAGGAGATAATGCTGTGTGGGGATGGGCCTAATGCTAAGGTGATTCATAGGAGATAATGCTGTGTGGAGATGGGCCTAATGCTAAGGTGATTCATAGGAGATAATGCTGTGTGGAGATGGGCCTAATGTTAATGTGATTCGTAGGAGATAATGCTGTGTGGAGATGGGCCTAATGCTGTGTGGAGATGGGCCTAATGCTAAGGTGATTTATAGGAGATAATGCTGTGTGGAGATGGGCCTAATGCTGTGTGGAGATGGGCCTAATGCTAAGGTGATTCGTAGGAGATAAGGCTGTGTGAAGATGGGCCTAATGTTAACGTGATTCGTAGGAGATAATGCTGTGTGGAGATGGGCCTAATGTTAACGTGATTCGTAGGAGATAATGCTGTCTGGAGATGGGCCTAATGTTAACGTGATTCGTAGGAGATAAGGCTGTGTGAAGATGGGCCTAATGTTAATGTGATTCGTAGGAGATAATGCTGTGTGGAGATGGGCCTAATGTTAACGTGATTCGTAGGAGATAAGGCTGTGTGAAGATGGGCCTAATGTTAACGTGATTCGTAGGAGATAATGCTGTGTGGAGATGGGCCTAATGTTAACGTGATTCGTAGGAGATAATGCTGTGTGGAGATGGGCCTAATGTTAACGTGATTCGTAGGAGATAATGCTGTATGGCGATGGGCCTAATGTTAACGTGATTCGTAGGAGATAAGGCTGTGTGAAGATGGGCCTAATGTTAACGTGATTCGTAGGAGATAATGCTGTGTGGAGATGGGCCTAATGTTAACGTGATTCGTAGGAGATAATGCTGTGTGGAGATGGGCCTAATGTTAACGTGATTCGTAGGAGATAATGCTGTGTGGAGATGGGCCTAATGCTAAGGTGATTCATAGGAGATAATGCTGTATGGCGATGGGTCAAATGCTACAGGCTGAAATGACTTGGACTGAAATGCTAGAAACCACACAATCTCACTTTTTGCACCAATGACCTCCTACTAAAAGTTCTGTCTTCCTGGGTCTATTGCCCTCAACTGTTTTGGTGATATTTTTCTTGTTCAATCTCAACTTGTGACAACTACTCTCTCAGAAAAATGGGTTCCAAAAGGTTTATGTGGCAGTTACCATATGAGAACCCCTTTGGGTTCCAGTTAGAACCCCTTTGGGTTCCAGGAATAATCCTCTGTGGAAAGGATTCTAGATGGAACCAAAAAAGGTTCTACCTGGAACCAACATCAGTTCTTCAAAGGGTTTTCCTATGGGGACAGCCCAAAAATAATTTTAGGATCCAAATAGCACCTTTTTTTGTCAAGATCAGCTATTCCCAAACGGGTACGTGCAATGTTGTTTGGGGTACGCCAAATCAAAATGTGATTCACATTTTTTTTTTTTTAAGTTAGATATTTTTTTTAATTCACATTTTTAAACAATTTATATTTTCCTAAGGGACTATACATTTGGGTAAGGTTTTTTTCTCTCCTGAGTAGCCTTGTTTCACTGTCAAAATAAAATTAAACCATCTAGTGTTCAGCAAAATAACAACACAATGTGAAATATAGGTAGCCTAGTCAAATAATTAACATCTAATCACATTAACCGTTACTCTCTCGCAGGAATTTCACTAACGGTCTGTATGTAGACAAATGTAGCTGCTGCACGTGTTGGTATCTGTACTGATTGCCCCAAAAGCCATGACAGGGAGACATAGTGGAGTCGTAACCTGCCTGCAAGCAGTTGCTCCAGACACCACTTGGGTAACACTGCAGCATCCACCGAGAGTCTCTTGCTGCCAAGGGAATGCCTGACAGCATGAAAAACGTTTTTGGACACTACAGTGAAAATGGTTAACTTTGTTAAAACAAGGCCCCTGAACTCTCATGTATTTTCTGCACTATGCAATGATATGGCCAGCGACCATGTAACGCTTTTACAACATACAGAAGTATGATGGTTATCATGGGGCAAAGTATTCATTCATTTTTTTAAATTGAGAAACGAGCATAAAGTTCTTCTTTACTGACCATAATTGTCACTCGTCTGACCGCGATGACACGTTTCTCAGACGACTGGTCTATCTGGGGGATGTTTTTTCTCGCCTGAATGATCTGAATCTAGGATTATAGGGACTCTCCACAACTATATTCAATGTGCGGGACAAGATTGAGGCTATGACTAAGAAGTTGGAGCTCTTCTCTGTCTGCATTAACAGGGACAACACACAGGTCTTTCCATCATTGTATGATTTTTTGTGTGCAAATAAACTCCAGCTTATGGACAATGTCAAATGTGATATAGCGAAGCACCTGAGTGAGTTGGGTGCGCAATTATGTGTCATTCCGAAACGGATGACACAAACAACTGGATTGGTTATCCCTTTCATGCCCTGCCTCCAGTCCACTTACCGATATCTGAACAAGGGATCCTCATCGAAAGTGCAACACGCGGTTCTGTGAAAATTGAATTTAATCAGAAGCCACTGACAGATTTCTGGATTGTGCTGCACTCAGGGTTTCCTGCCTTGGCAAATCGCGCTGTTAAGACACTGATGCCCTTTGCAACCACGTACCTATGTGAGAGTGGATTCTCAGCCCTCACTAGCATGAAAACTAAATACAGGCACAGACTGTGTGTGGAAAATTGTTTACTCCAATATAACCCTACATTGCAGAGTTATGTGCATCCTTTCAAGCACACCCTTCTCATTAACCTGTGGTGAGTTATTCACATTTCATGACCAAATAAAAGTTTATATATAAGATGGCTAAATAAAGAGCGAAATGATTGTTTTATTATTATTTGTGCCCTGGTCCTATAAGAGCTTCCCCCGAGCCGGGATGTGTCAAACTCACACTCATTCTTACGTTTAATAAATATATATTGTGTGTGTGGAAGGCTTACAATGATGGAGAAAAAAAAACATTTGTACGCAGCTGGAGGTTGAATATTTGAAGGGGTACAGGACTATAAAAGGTTTGGGATCACTGGTCTAGATGATACTATGGAAGGAGGCCCTCTGGGTTTTCTCCTACAATGCATATGGAGAACGAGGCGAGAGGATGCAAGGAATCAAGGGCATAGAAATTGAGAATGAGCCCTGGTGTTTACTTCCACGGCTAAATAAGGAAGATCACAGTTAGTATCCACTGTCTAAACATGTTTTTCTGCAGGCAGTTAGGCATTATTAGCCAGTATTAATCATGTTTATCCTTGTATTAGGGTTCAGGTACAACAGTATTTCCAGATACCGTGCATTGTTATATTTAGCTGTTGTCACTGGGTCTGTGTAAAGTCCGTGTCTCTACCCCCCTCTGTGTGTTGGATGCAGCCCGCCAACCTTGCACAAAGTGCTTTTATGTGTTTGTGAAGTTTAAGGTTAGGGCCAGGGATTCTGTAAGCTGTGGACCCAAAGCAGGAGGAATTTTCTGGCTTCTACACTCAACAAACACACTCAAATGTGACCTAGACCCCTCTCCTCTCTAACACACACAGCAATGCACAAAGACGCACACAGACACACATGAATACACGCGTGCGCAGACATGCCCCCACGCAGACACTCACACGCATGCGGAGACACACACATGTGGAGACACACGCACGCAGACATGCACACAGACACACACATGCACACACGCACGCGGACATGTATGCACACAGACACACACACACACACACACACACACACACACACACACACACACACACACACACACACACACACACACACACACACACACACACACACACACACACACACACACACACACACAAACATGACCTGGAACCCTCTCAACTCTGACAGACACTTCCACACAGAAGCGCACACACACAGACACATGTACAGACACACACGAGAACAACTACATACCCTCTGAAGCATCTGTCTAATATTATTCATTTAAAAATGTAATAATTCATAAATCATAAGATCTTAAGTCATGAGATCATAACATCCTCTGTAATCCCCTGACTGATGTTACGATGCAAGGATGCTAGAGGTTGAGGGAAGATGATTAAACATGTGGAATGAGGAGAGAGTGAGATAAAGGGAGAAAAACGCCGTGAGTTAAAGTTCTCCGTCACTGCGACGGATTTCCATCATATGGATTCTGGAGAGGTCGTTTTTTTAGATCAGTGTAGACCTGAAATAAAAGGAGGGTTAGTGCTGATTTGGAGATGACATAGTCTAATACAGATGTCTGTTCTACAAAACATTAGGAACACCTTCCTAATATTGAGTTGCACCCCCTTTTGCCCTCAGAACAGCCTCAATACTTACGAGCATGGACTCTACAAGGTATTGAAAGCGTTCCAAAGGGATACTGACCCATGTTGACTCCAATGCTTCCCACAGTTGTGTCAAGTTGGCTGGATGTCCTTTCGGTGGTGGACCATTCTTGATACACATGAGAAACTGTCGAGCATGAAAACCCAGCAGCGTTGCAGTTCTTGACACACTCAAACCGGTGCACTTAGCACCGACTACCATTTTTGTCCCCCACAGTTTTATAATTGGAATGTGATTCAAAACAGGGCAAAGGTGTGCTTTAGGACCACGCAGATGCCTCCGAGCGGTCGGGTGTTTATCTGACTGGATATAAAAATATTAATGTAAAATCAAAGTTGCACCCCTGCTTACTACCATACCCCGTTCAAAGACACTTCAATATCTTTTCTTGCCCAGTCACCTTCCCGAATGGCACACATACACAAGCCATGTCTCAATTGACTCAAGGCTTGACATTCCTTCTTTAACCCGTCTCCTCCCCTGCATCTACACTGATTGAAGTGTATTTAACAAGTGACATCAATAAGGGATCATAGCTTTCACCTGGTCAGTCTGTCATGGAAAGAGCATGTTTTCCTAATGTTTTGTACACTCAGTGTATTTTCCAAATAAATGTATTCTCAAATATTTTATTTGAACATTTATGCTGTGTGCATTGAACTGACATGCATGATTGTTGATTACATTCCGATGTTCAAATGAAGAGAATTAGTCTATAATGAGCACCACAGCAGTCCTCGACTCAGACAGCTGTGTGTAGCCTATTGTAGCTATTGTACCTATTGAGTTTTTCAAAGCCTATACTTTATCACTCAGGATGGAACTTCCCAGTGCTACTATTTTTGCCATGCAATGTTATTAAAACAGTCTGACAACCCATAGTAGAATAGTTGACCAATTTACCCGCATTCAAGTTGCAAGAACCATAGGAGGGGAACATGTATTCTGACAAGCAGTCAATGCAGAGCAATTCTTAATGCAATCGTGGGAAAACACTTTTGATAGCCGTTTTGGCAAATGTGCGATATTTTGAAAGCAGTTTTACATTGCTACCAAGTTTATTTCTCCACTCCTTCAATGTCATGTGTCATCTTTTACAAATGCAGTATTACAACCGGAGTTTCAAGTAGTGACGTTACATTTGATACTGGAGCTCCGAGGTACAGTATGCGCCAAAATCGCTGCACAGCTAATTTCAAAGCAGTGTGCCGATGTGTGTATCGCTTTATCAGAAGTACGTCCTCAATGATGTCTGAAGTTTTGTTTGTAAAATGAGAGATCCCACTGATTTCGCTGTGGTTTGGTTGCTTTCTTTGATTTAAAATGTCTTAAGGACAGCCCCTTCAAAGAAAAAAAATCACCTAAAATGACATACCACATCTAACTGCCTGTAGCTCAGGCCCTGAAGCAAGGATATCCATATTCTTGGTACCATTTGAAAGGGAATACTTTGAAGTTTGAAGTTTATGGACATGTGAATTGAATGTAGGATAATATAACACAATAGATCTGGTAGAAGAAAATACAAAAGAAAGAATCAACTTTTTTTTCTACTACCAGCTTTGAAATGCAGGAGAAAGGTCCCAGTTCTAGCCATCTCTCTGTTTATAATTCCGATGGTGTCCACAAGATGGCAGTGATGTATGTTTAAAGTTTCAGACAGAAAACTTGAAGTATGAGTGTTGTCCATTACGTTTAATTTGAAGTCCCCCAGTTACATTTGGGCAAATCGTGAAGGAGACATTTGCATTCATATTACATTATTCTGCAAGAATATCGTAAAATCTGTCAACTTGGACTATGATTTAGATTTTCCAGTATTAGCAGACATATTATAAGTTCAACATTTGCTAAACAACCAGTTTTCAAAACTTCATAGTTTTGAATATTCATATCATTTTTGTCCAAAAACAAAAGGCATGCTGTCGTACAAGGATAGTAGCTACATTTTAAAACAGATACATGGTTTCTGGATACTCCCGTAAAGCCCAGCTCATTGGCTATCTAGCTAGCTTTGTGTGAAACCGATTGGTGCTCATTTGACAAAGTTAGTCGTTCAAGTGAAGACCGCCCGCGTCATCGGCGTCCAATGAAGGCGTCGATCTCTGACCAAATATGGTGTCCTATAGGATATACTACACCCCTAATGATATAGTGAATCCTCGTTACGTTCTAGGATCTCTGACGAATACATACAAATGCGATTTGACTGGTTGCAACAACGTTTATGGTGAGATTTTCAGAGATGACTTTTTTTGCAAATTGAACGAGTGGAAATACAAAATCGATCGTGCATGCAATATGGACCTTTTAATGATATGAAAAAGGATTTTATCTAACAAAACGACACTTCATGTTATCTCTGGGACCCTTTGGATGGTAAATCAGAGCAAGATTTCAGAATGTAAGTACACATTTCACCTTCAGAGGCAAATATGTCAAACCTATCGAGGTGAAAAAAGTGTTTTGTTGTTAAGAGCTCTCCTTAAACAATAGCATGGCATTTCTTTCGCAGTAATAGCTACTGTGAAATGGACAGTGCAGTTACATTAACAAGCATTTAAGCTTTCAGCCGATATAAGTGACTTATCAATAATAACAACAATCAAATGTGGTAAATGCAGATCGACAAATCCAATACTTCAGCCTGTGCTTCATTAGTTAGGCTACAGGTGATAATGCTTATTGCAATATGAATACTTTAAGTTCATTTTTTACCAATATGTTATTGGGACAATTTCTGGAGGTGGACATAAGTTTTTAGATGGTGTCGGCTTTATTATATTTTCATAAATTTTGGAGTAGAATGTCCTTTTAAAAACCAGCTTCTCGGTCCTTCTGCATAAACATTATCCATGGACCCCATAGGGGACGAGAATTGGTAAAACTCGCAATCCTCTTTCCCTAAACATATGATGTTCATGGCTTTCTTACATGAAATGGGAGGTTAGCTTGGCCCTGGACAATCGATCTTAGATCGACGTAAGTATTTCATGGGATTTTTTTTCTTTAACCCCTGAGAATGAGAGAAGGATGTGGTTCTCTTCATTTACAGCTTTTTACCCTTCCTCTACAGCCGTGTTCTGTTTCTGTTCAAGGCATCTTCTATTGGTTCTCTGAAGAATCATCAGAACCAGCTACAAAACGTCTATCTCGGTAGATCTAGCAGAGAGAAAATAGTCTTAAAGAGAATCCCTAACACCAGCAATCCTCGAATCCTACAAAATGCATTGGGGTATTTTGTAAGAAGTTGTGGTTAACAAAAGAAAAGAGATGCCTTTCAACATCGACAGACAGATCCCTACAGTGGTTTTGACCACTGCATTTTCTCCTTTTAATGAGCTGATTCCCATCAATAATTTATATATCTCCGAGCAAGTGCTGGGTTTGTTTTTGCGGAATGGAGATAGGAATCAGTGATAGTTCCTGTTTTGTCATTCCTATTTAGAAACAATGGCCATAGCTCAAACAAACAGACAATGTGCAATTTCATAAACAGCTGCTGTCATTGTTCTTCAGGGCATAGAACACTTCCTCTGACTCTCCATTCAAGTCAAACATATGATGAGAACAAACAATGGGGATTTGTGTGTGTGTGTGTGTGTGTGTGTGTGTGTGTGTGTGTGTGTGTGTGTGTGTGTGTGTGTGTGTGTGTGTGTGTGTGTGTGTGTGTGTGTGTGTGTGTGTGTGTGTGTGTGCATGAGCAGTGGGTCCTTCATCTTAAATGACATGCAGTAGGCTACTGAGCACACACACACGCGCAAGCGTGCATGTGTGCTTCAGTGGAGGCTGCTGGAAGGTGTTATAGGAGGACGGGCTCATTGTAATAGCTGTAATGGAATAAGTGGAACGGTATCAAACACATCAAACATATGGGGTGTATCTCAATATGCATACTACCATGATTCACACTCTCATGCTCCGAGTGCATGTTCTCTTGAGCATGTTATTGTGAGAGTGTGGAGTATGCATGAAAACATACATTTGAGAAGCACTCACACTCCCCTACTGAATTACCTCACATCCCCATTCACTGAACCTTCTTCCAGCCAAGACAATGGCATCAAAGCAAACATTTTACTTCATAATTATCAGATAGATATGTGAATCGTAATAATCTAGCTAGCCAGCTGGTTAAACAGGCAACAATGACCAAAAACTGTTGTTATGCAAGGTAAATGTTATGCAAGGTATGTACATGTAAATGTACATGTTTCCTGGGTAGCTAACAATTCTTTGTGTCCAGCTATCTAGCCAGTTAGCCCTATTGACTTACCCATTCACTGAACTGTATTCCAACCAGGACAACAATGGCAATAGAGACAAAATAAGATATACACAAAGCAACCATTTTGCTATATAACCATCAGCTAGCTATATGTGAATCATAATAATGTAGCTCACCAGATAGTTTAACAGGCAAAAAGGACCTAAAACAAGTATTATGCAATATAAAATGTGACCGACCGGCTCGATTCGGTCTTATATAGCAAAAATTTAAATGGTGTTTTTTACATTGAATGAACGAGTTAGAAAAGTGTATATCATACACTACAGTGGAGGAACAATGGGAAAGTAATTCTGCTTTGAAAGTTGATAAACTTGTAACCTCACTTTTGATAAAATGGTCCTTGAATGTTTTGGTACCTACTGGAGAACTCTTCTTTGTCTACACCCATTCAGTATCGTTCACACCCTCTTAAGGATTCACATGTGAGGCTATGAACTAAACAACCAAATATTTCAAGATTAAAGGCTGGTTTATACTATGGGTGTGTTTTGTAAATTTAATCTGGAGTGCCAGATTGTGCTCTGGGCGTTCGTTAACTCAGATCGTTGTCACATTGTCCATTCGTAAATTCAGAGAGTTTCGGTCTCGGCGCGTTCAGAGCTCACACTGGACGCTCTGGTTGAGAAGTAGGGTTAATCGAGCCTTCTGACCTAACAGCAGTCCAAGAACCAATGTTAACTAACACCCCTGCAGGCTCAACACGAAACGCAGAAATAAAAATAGAAATCATGCCTTACCTTTGACGAGCTTCTTTTGTTGGCACTCCAATATGTCCCATAAACATCACAAATGGCCCTTTTTTCTGATTAATTCCGTCTATATATTTCCAAAATGTCCATTTATTTAGCGCATTTGCTCCAGAAAAACACAGATTCCAACTTGCGCAATGTGACTACAAAATATCTCAAAAGTTACCTCTACACTTTGCCAAAACATTTCAAACTACTTTTGTAATACAACTTTAGGTATTTTTTTAACTAAATAAATAAATAAACGATTACATTAAAGATGTGATGATCTGTGTTCAATACAGGAGGAAAACAGACTGTTGCTAACTTTCTGGTCACGCGCCTCTATCTAACAGTACACTACAGCTGACCCTCGTTCTGAACAGGGCTACTTCTTCATTACACAAAGGAAAAACCTCAACCAATTTCTAAAGACTGGTGACCTCCAGTGGAAGCGGTTGGAAAGACAAGAAGGTCCCTTAGAAATCTGGATTCTAAATGAAAATGGATTGAAAAGAGAGTGACCTAAAAGAGATGATCCTCTACAATGAAGATCTGTGAAGTTATTTGGATTTTTACGAATTATCTTTGAAAGACAGGGTCCTGAAAAAGAGTTGTTTCTTTTTTTGCTGAGTTTAGGTATTCCTCTTGTCCATATGGGATAGGGCAGTGCGATGACGATTGCTTTGTCTGTGGATCTATTGGGGTGGTAAGAAAAATGAAGTGGGTCTAGGGTGTCAGGTGAGGTACAGGTGATATGATCCTTGACTAGCCTCTCAAAGCACTTCATGATGACACAAGTGAATGCTATGGGGCGATAGTCATTTAGTTCATTTGCCTTTGCTTTATTTGGTACAGGAACAATGGTGAACGTCTTGAAGCAAGTGGGGAGAACAGACTGGGATAGGGAGAGATGGAATATGTCCGTAAACACCTCAGCTAGCTGGTATTCACATGCTCTGAGGACGCGGCTTGGGATGGCATCTGGGTTGGCAGCCTTGCAAGGATTAACACGTTTAAATGTCTTATTCACATCAGCCATAGAGTAGAAGAGTCCAGAGTTCTTGGTAGCGTGCTGCGTCGGTGGCACTGTGTTATCCTCAACGCAGTCGAAGAAGGTGTTTAGCTTGTCCGGAAGCAAGATGTCTGTGTTCGCGAAATGGTTGAATTCCCTTCGTACTATGTGATTGTCTGTAGATCATGCCACATACGTACTTCAGCTGAAATAATGGCTAGATTTCAGGTCATTTTTCATTGCATTCTTTTTGTTAAAGCTTGCATCGATGTTTGTTCGAGAAGTGCCCTCAATGCTCCTTTTCGCATAGTTTGATTTGGACTCATACTCTGACCCTCGGCACACGTTAGAATGTATTTTGAGAAACACCCATGGAAACCATGTTTGACTTTATTCCATTCATTCCATTCCAGCCATTACAATTAGCCCGTCTTCCTATAGCGCCACTGCTAGCCTCCTCTGCTGTGCTTACACCAATTAAGACTTTCCCCAGATTTAATTAGCATGACTCACACACACATTGATCATTAGCGTATGTCCACACCAACATTGCACCAACACGTTGGACCTCAAATTAATTTGTTTTCACACGAACACACACACACGCCCCGTAAGGCTCCAGAGTTCTACCAGTGGCCTTTCATTAGTATACTAGTTAATGACTGACTGTGGTTGTGGTGCCAGAGCCAGTCAACCACAGCGTAAACACAGGAAACATTCCAACCCAGCACTACTACCAAACATGATGCAATACAATAGACCAACACTCAATACCATAATCAAGCCCTTTTAACAGGCCAATAACAATACCATTTATTTTAGTACGGGACAGTGAGACACATGGTCATTCAACAAATGCTTTTATCCAAATCCACATACATTATTATACATATTTTTTTTTTTACATATATTCAGTGTTGGAATCAAACCTGACGCTGGTTTTACAAGTACTGAGCCATCGGAACCACCATAGCACCACTCATTCATGCCAAAGGGAATGCAGGTGAATTTAAAGAGGCCCAAATCAAGTTATGGTCCTAGGGAAAGCACAAGCAAGACTATGAAAAGTTGTGAATGGGCTGGGGTGCCCTTTTAGCCTGGCACGGACAGCAGACAACAGGGCAGGGAATGGGCAGTGGCCCAGAACTCATTGTAGCGAATCAGAGGGGTAGAAGCGGAGGAAGAGGAGCAGAGGAGGGTGGAGGAGGCTAATGCGGTTTGATATATTAATCATACGGACGGGTAATTGAAAGGCTGAGCTTGGACTTGGGCGCCCGAGCCGTCCTCAATCAATGTCTCATTTCAAGTCCCTTTGTGTAAACACTCTGTAATGTTTGGTGGGAATGTTAATGGTGGTGTGTGTGTGTGTGTGTGTGTGTGTGTGTGTGTGTGTGTGTGTGTGTGTGTGTGTGTGTGTGTGTGTGTGTGTGTGTGTGTGTGTGTGTGTGTGTGTGTGTGTGTGTGTGTGTGTGTGTGTGTGTGTGTGTGTACTGAGGAATGTGGGAAAGGATTGTCAGAGAGAGGAAATAGACTGAGAAAGACAGACACAGCGGGGATTTGTCCTATGGTTGCTCTGTACCATACCTTTCAGTTATTATAATCCTCTTCACAAGCTGTATCACAACTGGCCGTGATTGGGAATCCCACAGGGTGGTGCACAATTGGCCCAGCGCCGTCTGGGTTTGGCCGGTGTGGGACGTCAATGTAAATATGAATTTGTTTTTAACTGACTTGCCGGATTAAACAAAGGTTAAAGGTAAAACCAACGATGGGATAGGACTGGGTCATTGAATGCCAGGGTTTCACATATCCACCCATATTAGGTCAGTGACTCAAGGAAAGAAGGAAGGATGCATTTTGGACGTGTTGGAACAGGGCATTTATTATAGTATTTATTAGTGAACACCGTAGCAAAACATTTTGCGACTGAAAAAGGTTTGCAGCTAAAATGAACAGGTTCAGGCAGTCCTTCCCCGTTTTGGCACATTTGCTTTCTTTTTGGGTGAATAAGACCCTGACTCAGCAGGATATGAGACACTCTCTCCACCATTCTTGCCTTGCTGTTTCATTGTCTTGTTTGCCCATTGACCTACAATCCTCACTCAGTGAGGACCTAACCCAGATAGCCAGTGGTATTTTTGTACTGTGTCATGAGGTTTACTACTCTGATTTAATAAACCTCCAAGCTGTAGTCGTGGTATTCCCTGTTAAGGTAGAACAGTTGGGAGGATGTATTCACTGTTTAGGTTGAACAGTTGGGAGGATGTATTCACTGTTTAGGTTGAACAGTTGGGAGGACGTATTCACTGTTTAGGTGGAACAGTTGGGAGGATGTATTCACTGTTTAGGTTGAACAGTTGGGAGGAAGTATTCACTGTTTAGATGGAACAGTTGGGAGGAAGTATTCACTGTTTAGATGGAACAGTTGGGAGGATGGATTCACTGTTTAGGGAGAAAAGTTGGGAGGATGTATTCACTGTTTAGGTTGAACAGTTGGGAGGATGTATTCACTGTTTAGGTAGAACAGTTGGGAGGATGTATTCACTGTTTAGGTGGAACAGTTGGGAGTATGTATTCACTCTTTAGGTGGAACAGTTGGGAGGATGTATTCACTGTTTAGGTGGAACAGTTGGGAGGATGTATTCACTGTTTAGGTAGAACAGTTGGGAGGATGTATTCACTGTTTAGGTAGAAAAGTTGGGAGGATGTATTCACTGTTTAGATGGAACAGTTGGGAGGATGTATTCACTGTTTAGGTGGAACAGTTGGGAGTATGTATTCACTCTTTAGGTGGAACAGTTGGGAGGATGTATTCACTGTTTAGGTGGAACAGTTGGGAGGATGTATTCACTGTTTAGATGGAACAGTTGGGAGGATGTATTCACTGTTTAGATGGAACAGTTGGGAGGATGTATTCACTGTTTAGGTTGAACAGTTGGGAGGAAGTATTCACTGTTTAGATGGAACAGTTGGGAGGAAGTATTCACTGTTTAGATGGAACAGTTGGGAGGATGTATTCACTGTTTAGGTAGAACAGTTGGGAGGATGGATTCACTGTTTAGGTAGAAAAGTTGGGAGGATGTATTCACTGTTTAGGTTGAACAGTTGGGAGGATGTATTCACTGTTTAGGTAGAACAGTTGGGAGGATGTATTCACTGTTTAGGTGGAACAGTTGGGAGTATGTATTCACTCTTTAGGTGGAACAGTTGGGAGGATGTATTCACTGTTTAGGTGGAACAGTTGGGAGGATGTATTCACTGTTTAGGTGGAACAGTTGGGAGGAAGTATTCACTGTTTAGGTAGAACAGTTGGGAGGATGTATTCACTGTTTAGATGGAACAGTTGGGAGGATGTATTCACTGTTTAGGTAGAACAGTTGGGAGGATGTATTCACTGTTTAGGTTGAACAGTTGGGAGGATGTATTCACTGTTTAGGTAGAACAGTTGGGAGGATGTATTCACTGTTTAGGTGGAACAGTTGGGAGGATGTATTCACTGTTTAGATGGAACAGTTGGGAGGATGTATTCACTGTTTAGGTAGAACAGTTGGGAGGATGTATTCACTGTTTAGATGGAACAGTTGGGAGGATGTATTCACTGTTTAGATGGAACAGTTTGGAGGATGGATTCACTGTTTAGATGGAACAGTTTAGAGGATGGATTCACTGTTTAGGTAGAACAGTTGGGAGGAAGTATTCACTGTTTAGTTGGAACAGTTGGGAGGATATATTCACTGTTTAGTTGGAACAGTTGGGAGGATATATTCACTGTTTAGATGGAACAGTTGGGAGGATGTTTTCACTGTTTAGGTAGAACAGTTGGGAGGATATATTCACTGTCTGGATGGAACAGTTGGGAGGATGTATTCACTGTTTAGATGGAACAGTTGGGAGGATGTATTCATTGTTTAGATGGAACAGTTGGGAGGATATATTCACTGTTTAGATGGAACAGTTGGGAGGATGTATTCATTGTTTAGATGGAACAGTTGGGAGGAAGTATTCACTGTTTAGGGGGAACAGCTGGGAGGATGTATTCACTGTTTAGATGGAACAGTTGGGAGGATGTATTCACTGTTTAGGTAGAACAGTTGGGAGGATATATTCCCTGTCTGGATGGAACAGTTGGGAGGATGTATTCATTGTTTAGATGGAACAGTTGGGAGGATGTGTTCATTGTTTAGATGGAACAGTTGGGAGGATATATTCACTGTTTAGATGGAACAGTTGGGAAGATGTATTCATTGTTTAGATGGAACAGTTGGGAGGATGTATTCATTGTTTAGATGGAACAGTTGGGAGGATATATTCACTGTTTAGATGGAACAGTTGGGAGGATGTATTCATTGTTTAGATGGAACAGTTGGGAGGATGTATTCATTGTTTAGATGGAACAGTTGGGAGGATGTATTCATGGTTTAGGGGGAACAGTTGGGAGGATGTATTTACTGTTTAGGTGGAACATTTGGGAGTATGCACATTGACCTACAATCCTCACTCAGTGAGGACCTAACCCAGATAGCTATTTAGATGGAACAGTTGGGAGGATGTTTTCACTGTTTAGATGGAACAGTTGGGAGGAAGTATTCACTGTTTAGGGGGAACAGCTGGGAGGATGTATTCACTGTTTAGATGGAACAGTTGGGAGGATGTATTCACTGTTTAGGGGGAACAGCTGGGAGGATGTATTCACTGTTTAGATGGAACAGTTGGGAGGATGTATTCACTGTTTAGATGGAACAGTTAGGAGGATGTATTCACAGTTTAGGTAGAACAGTTGGGAGGATGTATTCACTGTTTAGGTTGAACAGTTGGGAGGATGTATTCACTGTTTAGGGGGAACAGTTGGGAGGATGTATTCACTCTCATTGCGTGTTGTATTGTGATTGTGATGTGAGTTTGGATGCAGAGAGTCTCTTTTACCTTTTGGCTTTTAGCATGGTCACACACACACACACACACACACACACACACACACACACACACACACACACACACACACACACACACACACACACACACACACACACACACACACACACACACACACACACACACACACACACACACAGTATACACAAACAACAAAGACACGTACTCCACAGAATCGTGCTTTTGTGCTTATCTCGGGGAGAAACTTCCTAGTTCAGCTTAATTAGGAAGGACGTCTCTCTCTCTCTCTCTCTCTCTCTCTCTCTCTCTCTCTCTCTCTCTCTCTCCTCTCTCTCTCTCCCTCTCCCTCGCTCTCTCTCTCTCTCTCTCTCACTCTGTATCTCTCTGTATCTCTCTTTCTCTCTCTTTCTCTCTGTATCTGTTTGCTCTCTCAACTCTTCTTTCAACAGTACGGTACTCTGAATTGCACAGTGGAGCAGGTGGTTTTCTGTGTTGCTGTCATGCTGTACAAAGCTTGGCATAGTGGATAAGGAGAGGCTAGCTGGCCCCTCTGATCTTTGACTGAGATTTGGCTACAAACACCACAAAGACCTCTACTGCCCTTTTCTACTCCTACACATATGCACACATAAATACACAAATACACACTTCCCCCATTCCACTCTTCCTCAAAAGTTGCAGCCTTTTTAACATTGCCTTATATGTTTAGTTATTTTGATCTAAAAACTACTTCCATACCTGCCTCTGCCTGCCTGCACATCCATTCGTCTTTGTGCTGTTTTGTAATTGCCATTATTTGTGAAAATGAGGGTGGAGGCAATGCGAACACAAGGACTTTTCTGTTCACCATGATAAGACTGGCAGGAACTATCTCCTGTGAGTTCTTCCTGATCACCTGTCCATCAGATTGTTACCACAGGCTGTAGCCAGACGTAGCCAGACGTAGCCAGACGTAGCCAGACGTAGCCTGTCCCGGTTCACTGCTGCTGGACGATTTAGAGTTCAATATACAGTAACAATGGAAGGTTGATCAGAGCGAGATGGAATTATTTCCATATTGATCTCTTTATTTCTCTCTCTCTAGTCTCCCTCCCTCCCTCGCTCTCGTCTCCCTCCCTCGCTCTCGTCTCCCTCCCTTCCTCTCTCTCTCTCTCGTCTCCCTCCCTCCCTCTCTCTCTCTCTCTCTCGTCTCCCTCCCTCCCTCTCTCTCTCTCTCTCTCGTCTCCCTCCCTCCCTCTCTCTCTCTCTTGTCTCCCTCCCTCTCTCTTTCTCTCTCTGGTCTCCCTCCCTCTTCTGGTCTCCCTCCCTCTCTCTGGTCTCCCTCCCTCTCTCTTGTCTCCCTCCCTCTCTCAGGTCTCCCTCCCTCTCTCTTGTCTCCCTCCCTATCTCTCATCTCCCTTCCTCCCTCTCTCTCGTCTCCCTCCCTCTCGTCTCCCTCTCTCTCGTCTCTCTCTCTCTATTGTCTCCCTCCCTCTCTCTCTCGTCTCTCTCTCTCGTCTCCCTCCCTCTCGTCTCCCTCCCTCTCGTCTCCCTCCCTCTCGTCTCCCTCCCTCCCTCTCTCTCGTCTCCCTCACTCTCTCGTGTCTCCCTCCCTCTCTCCCTCATCTCTCTCTCTCTAATGTCTCCCTTCCTCTCTCCCTCCCTCTCCCTCTCGTCTCTCTCGTCTCCCTCCCTCCCTCTCTATCTCGTCTCCCTCCCTTTCTCTCGTCTCCCTCCCTCTCTCTCTTGTCTCTCTCTCTCTTGTCTCCCTTCCTCTCTCTCTCTTGTCTTCCTCCCTCTCTCTCATCTCCCTCCCTGTCCCTCTCGTCTCTCTCGTCTCCCTTCCTCTCTCTCTCTGTCTCCCTCCCTCACTCGCTCTCTTCTCCCTCCTTCTTGCGTATCTCTGTCTCCCTACCTCCCTTGTTCTCGTCTCCCTCCTTCTCGCTCTCGTCTCCCTCCCTCTCGCTCTCGTCCTCCTCCCTCTCGCTCTTGTCTCCCTCCCTCTCGCTCTCGTCTCCCTCCCTCTCGCTCTCGTCTCCCTCCCTCTCGTCTCTCTCCTTCTCGTCTCTCTCGGCTCCCTCCCCCTCTCTCTCGTCTCTCTCTCTCTCTCTCTCTCTCTCTCTCTTTCATGTCTCCCTTCCTCTCTCTCTCATGTCTCCCTTCCCTCTCTCTCTCTCGCCTCCCTCCCTCCCTCCCTCCCTCCCTCCCTCCCTCCCTCCCCTCCCTCCCTCCCTCCCTCCCTCCCTCCCTCCCTTTCTCTCGTCTCCTCCTCTCTCTCTCTCGTCTCTCTCGCTCTCTCTCTCTATCGCTCTCTATCTCTCTCTCTCGTCTCTCTCTCTCGTCTCCCTCCCTCTCTCTCTCGTCTCCCTCCCTCTCCCTCTCGTCTCTCTCGTCTCCCTTCCTCTCTCTCTCTGTCTCCCTCCCTCACCTGCTCTCTTCTCCCTCTTTCTTGTGTCTTTCTGTCTCCCTCCCTCGCTCTCATCTCCCTCCTTCGCTCTCGTCTCCCTCCCTCTCGCTCTCGTCTCCCTCCCTCTCTTTCTTGTCTCCCTCCCTCCCTCCCTCTCGTCTCTCTCGTCTCCCTGCCTCTCGTCGCTCTTGTCTCCCTCCCTCTCGTCTCTCTCGTATCCCTGCCTCCCGTCTTTCTCTCTCGTCTCTCTCTCTCTCTCTCCCTCTCTCTCTCTCATTTCCCTACCTCTCTCTTGCTCTCTGTCTCTCTCTCTCTGGAACGTTGGACCCCCTAAAAACAAGAACAAATGCAGCAACACGTAAACAGCAGTGCCTTTGTGTAACACGATCAAACCCATGAAGGCCCTCCAAATGTTTAGAAGAAAATTAGTCTCCTTTTGTAATATGTGCAGGGAGATATTGAGCAGTGAGTGAAGATTGGCCAACTGTCTTTTAGAGCTCACAGTGTGGGATTTGTGTGTGTGTGCACGTGTCTGACACACATTTCTCTGATGTGAATGTGGTACTGAATGTGGTGTTGTGGAAGTGGTGGCAGACAAGTTTGTTTATTTTTGTCTGTTTGTTATATTGATTTCATCTGCAAGAGTTTGTTTCATTGTGACTTTCTCAGTGTTTAGATATTGTAATAGTTGGAGTGAAATAGTAGGCATATGCCGGACACACACACACACACACACACACACACACACAGATGTGTTTCCGCTTCCTTTCTTGTAGGACATAATCAGGTTAATTGCACTGATACGGGGAAATGAATAGAGCCTTTCTCTGTTGAGCAACATTTCCATGAAAGCATGTAGGTATCCTGGGCATGATCAAACACCAGTGGAGGCTGGTGAGAGGAGGACGGTTCACAATAATGGCTGGAATGGACCATTGGAGCCATTACTATGAGCGCTTCTTTGATGTAAAGTTCCACGGGCCACACTGGCATACAACCATAAAATGAAATCGAAAATTACATTATTGTATATCTCTATGCACTGTATATAGAAATAGAAGATTCTCTGACATATACTATTACAACCATTCCTTCCACACACACTTCTATCCTCCAACTCTTCTTCCATATTACTATCTCATCTCTAATATCCAAAGTTGCAAGCCTTTTGCATGGTGTCCTGTGTAGTGTTCTCTCCCCTCGTGTGAAAAGGTGCCTTGCAGCCAGTGGCTCTTCTAACAGCGCTGTTCTTGCAGACCTGCCACAATGTTATCTCTTATTTATGGTTGTCACTGAGCTGCCGCCTAGAAGTAGGGAGTCTGATGGGGCCTCAGGACCTGAGAGGGCTCTGGTCTATGAGAGATACTGAACAGTGCCCCCTTCAGGTGTATGGTGGTAGTGGATTTGAAAGGAACAGGTGGAAAAATGAAGATTTACGGTGTATATGGAACAAAAGTAAAAGCGCAATATGTAAAGTGTGGGTCCCACATTTCATGAGCTGAAATAAAAGATCCCCGAAATTTTCCATATGCACAAAAAAAGTATTTCTCTCAAATGTTCTGCATAAATGTGTTACATCCTTGTTAGTGAGCATTCTCCTTTGCCAAGATAATCCATCCACCTGACGGTTGTAGCATATGAAGAAGCTAATCAAACAGCACTATCATTACACAGGTGCACCTTGTGCTGGGGAAAACATGTGCAGTTTTGTAACACAACACTGTAATGATTCCGTAACTGCAGACGCTGGGAGACGGGAAGAAAGTGCAGGATGAGGATTTAATAATAAATAGACATGAAACTAAACAAGAACAGTGTCTGTACAAGAGAAACAAAACAACATAAATGCAAACACGGAAATTAAACTGAGGAAGTGTCAGATGTAGGGGAGGCAATCAATGACATGATGGAGTCCAGGTGAGTCCGATGAAGTGCCGATGCGCGTAACAATGGTGACAGGTGTGCATAATGATGAGCAGCCTGGCGACCTCGTGCTCCAGAGAGGGGGAGCGGGAACAGATTTTTAGGGAGAGTGAAATTGGCATGCTGACAGCAGGAATATCCACCAGAGCTGTTGCCAGAGAATTGAATGTTAATTTATCTTACATAAACTGCATCCAACGTCGTTTTAGAGAATTTGGCAGTATGTCAAATGGCTTCACAACCGCAGATCAAGTGTAACCACACCAGCCCAGGACCTCCACCTCCGGCTTGTTCACCTGCTTGATCGTCTGAGGCCAGCCACCCGGTAACCTGATGAAACTGAGGAGTATTTATGTCGGTGATAAAGCCCTTTTGTGGGGAAAAACATATTCTGATTGGCTGGCCTGGCTCCCAAGTGGGTGGGCCTGGCTCCCAAGTGGGTGGGCTTATGCCTGCCCAGGCCCACCCATGGATGTGCCCCTTCTCAGTCATTTGAAATCCATAGATTAGGGAATAATGACTGTATTTAAATTTACTGATTTCCTTATATGAACTGTAACTCAGTAAAATAGTTGAAATTGTTACATGTTGCGTTATTTATTCTAGAGGGCTACCGATTATGATTTTTCAACGCCGATACCGATACCGATTATTGGACGACCAAAAACAGTATAGCTTCCATCCCTCTACTTGCCGCTACCTGGGCTCGAACCAGGACCACATCGACAACAGCCACCCTCGAAGCAGCGTTACCCATGCAGAGCAAGGGGAACAACTACTCCAAGTCTCAGAGTGATTTGCGTTTGAAATGCTATTAGCGCGCCCCCCGCTAACTAGCTAGCCATTTCACAGCGGTTACAGCAGCCTAATCACGGGAGTTGATAGGCTTGAAGTCATAAACAGCGCAATGCTTGAAGCATTGAGAAGAGCTGCTGGCAACACACACCAAAGTGCTGTTTGAATGAATGCTTACGAGCCTGCTGGTGCCTACCATCGCTCAGTCAGACTGCTCTATCAAATCATAGACTTAATTATAACATAATAACACACAGAAATACGAGCCTTTGGTCATTAATATGGTCAAATCTGCTAACTATCATTTCGAAAACCAAATGTTTATTCTTTCAGTGAAATACGGAATCGTTCCATATTTTATCTAAGAGATGGCATTCATAAGTCTAAATATTCCTGTTACATTGCACAACCTTCAATGTTATGTCATAATTACGTACAATTCTGGCAAATTAGTTGGCAATGAGCCAGGCGGCCCAAACTGTTGCATATTCCCTGACTCTGCGTGCAATGAACGGAAGAGAAGTGACACAATTTCACCTGGTTAATATTGCCTGCTAACCTTTCTTTTAGCTAAATATGTTTATACTTCTGTGTATTAAATATACTTCTGTGTATTGATTTGAAGAAAGGCATTGATGTTTATGGTTAGGTACACGTTGGAGCAACAACCATCCTTCACCGCATCGGTTATATGCAACGCAGGACACGCTAGATAAACTAGTAATATCATTAAACATGTGTAGTTATAACTAGTGATTATGATTGATTGATTGTTTTTTATAAGATAAGTTTAATGCTAGCTAGCAACTTACCTTGGCTGTATTCGCGTAACAGGCGGGCTCCTCGTGAGGCAGGTGGTTAGAGCGTTGGAATAGTTAACCGTAAGGTTGCAAGATTGAATCCCTGAGCTGACAATGTAAAAATCTGTTGTTCTGCCCCTGAACGAGGCAGTTAACCCACCGTTCCAAGAATGTCTTAACTGACTTGCCTCGTTAAATAAAGTTGTGTAAAAAAGTATTATTATTCTTTTTTTTAATCCGCAAAATCGGCTTCCAAAAATACTGATTTCCGATTGTTATGAAAACTTGAAATCGACCCTAATTAATCAGCCATTCGGGTTAATCGGTCGACCTCTAATTTAGTCAGTATATATACAGAGTAGTCAGCCAAATCCAAAATGTCGCCAGCCAGCCTCAGCTTTTTTTTGCCAAAGGAACTATATTTTGATGTCTTTCAGTGCATTCTAATGCATTGATTCCATCAGAAATACACAGCAAAATGATTGAATACTTTATTGAGTTTTACCTCCAAGATTGGAAACATTTGTGATGGTATTGTGTAGAAAGACATGACTTGACAATCTAAATGACTGAAAAGGTATGAATCCAGTGTATTGCTAGTTGTTTTGGGATATTTTCTCGGCCTACATGATCAGGACTGTCATCTACGTAAGAGAAGAGTGAACCTGCTGTAACATTTAATCTGTCCTCTCTTGAGATTAGTGTTATTTACAGTTTTACTGCAAGATATGAACTGCCACAATGATGTTTGTTCTTCAAATGATGCATTTTATTAAAACAGAACAATGAAGTAAATAGCTCACATTATCTTGAAAAATAAAATTGTTTTGTTTTTCCAGGTTTCAGGTTTTGTAGGTTTTTGCTCTCAAAATAGTTATTTTTTGTTTTAGTTACCCTTTAATTCCAGTGTGCGCCTAGCAAGATGCTTTTGTTTAGAGGTGTTTCAGTAGCTTACATTTAATCGTTTTCTAAACAAATACTCACTGGATTGACAAATAATTGTATCATTCTGTCAGGTAAGCACATGCTACTTTGTAATTACATTTTAATTGAGAGTTTTTGGGAAAGCCTTTCCATCTACCAGTAGACTGTTTTCATTAGCTTCATCGCTAACTGCTACACAAACTGGTAGACGCATGCACACATTGGAATACGCACGCACCGCACACACACAGGGGCATTCTCTTCGCAGGAAATATGAATCACTGATGCATTCTGCTCATGTCTTATGATAAACACGGGCAAATTAATACATTTTCAATACATTTTTTTTACATTGTTGAGTTCTGTTTAAATGCCTGGATTCCACGTGGGCCCTAATTATCATATTTGGACCAGAATGAGGCTCTCCACTACCTACTGTTTAGTTGAGTAATTACATCACTTATTGTAGCTTGTGACTCTACAAACTTGTTGGATGCATTTGTTGTTTGTTTTGGTTGTGTTGAAGATTATTTTGTGCCCAATAGAAATTAATGGTAAATAATATATTGTGCCATTTTGGAGTTACTTTTATTGTAAATAAGCATATCATATGTTTCTTAACACTAATACATTAATGTGAATGTTACGATAATTACGGATAATCCTGAATGAATCGTGAATAATGATGAGTGAGAACGTTACAGGCGCAAAAGTATCATACACCCCGGAAAAAGGCTAACCTCCCGTGTTGTAATGGTGAGAGGTTAGCATGTCTTGGCGGTATGATCTTTGTGCATCAAAGTTCCTCACTCATCATTCTTCACGATTCATTCAGGATTATATGTTGTCATCCTAACATCCACATTAATGTAGAAGTCTTTAGAAACATAGAATATTCTTATTTAGAATAAAAGTGACGCCCAAAATGACACAATACATTATTTACCATTCATTTCTATTGGGAACAAAATAATATGATATGCAACCAAAATTAACAAATGTGTAGAGTCACAAGCTACAAAAAGTGCTGAAACTATTCACTCGATATAGAGAAAAATAACAAAACAGTTCATAGCTGACAGTACTTTAACATCAGCTGTATCACTGTCTCAATACTTTTGGAGCTCACTGTATCTCTCCCTTCTCCCTCTCCCTCCCAGTTTAGGCAAAGCTGAATTCCTTTCCTCTGGGGAAATGGCACAGGTTTTTTAAGCACTGTTTGCTGCTGTTAGAGAGTGCATGTGTCTGGGGACTCTCCGGCACAGAGCATTTACACGTTCACCATACGTCCCCAGGGAGCATTTACACGTTCACCATACGTCCCCAGGGAGCATTTACACGTTCACCATACGTCCCCAGGGAGCATTTACACGTTCACCATACGTCCCCAGGGAGCATTTACACGTTCACCATACGTCCCCAGGGAGCATTTACACGTTCACCATACATCCCCAGGGAGCATTTACACGTTCACCATACGTCACGAGGGAGCATTTACATGTTCACCATACGTCCCCAGGGAGCATTTACACGTTCACCATACGTCACGAGGGAGCATTTACACGTTCACCATACGTCCCCGGGGAACATTTACACGTTCACCATACGTCCCCAGGGAACATTTACACGTTCACCATACGTCCCCAGGGAACATTTACACATTCACCATACATCCCTAGGGAGAGTTTAGACGTTCACCATACATCCCCAGGGAGCATTTAGACATTCACCATACATCCCCAGGGAGCATTTACACATTCACCATACATCCCTAGGGAGAGTTTAGACGTTCGCCATACATCCCCAGGGAGAGTTTAGACGTTCATCATACGTCCCCAGGGAGCATTTAGACGTTCACCATACGTCCCCAGGGAGAGTTTAGACGTTCACCATACATCCCCAGGGAGCATTTAGACGTTCACCATTCAGCCCCAGGGAGCATTTAGACGTTCACCATACGTCCCCAGGGAGCATTTAGACGTTCACCATACGTCCCCATGGAGCATTTACACATTCACCATACATCCCTAGGGAGAGTTTAGACGTTCACCATACATCCCCAGGGAGAGTTTAGACGTTCACCATACATCCCCAGGGAGCATTTAGACGTTCACCATACATCCCCAGGGAGCATTTACGCATTCACCATACATCCCTAGAGAGAGTTTAGACGTTCACCATAAATCCCCAGGGAGAGTTTAGACGTTCACCATACGTCCCCAGGGAGCATTTAGACGTTCACCATATGTCCCCAGGGAGCATTTAGACGTTCACCATATATCCCCAGGGAGCATTTAGACGTTCACCATACATCCCCAGGGAGAGTTTAGACGTTCACCATACATCCCCAGGGATCATTTAGACGTTCACCATACATCCCCAGGGAGCATTTAGACGTTCACCATACATCCCCAGGGAGCATTTAGACGTTCACCATACATCCCCAGGGAGAGTTTAGACGTTCACCATACATCCCCAGGGAGCGTTTAGACGTTCACCATACATCCCCAGGGAGAGTTTAGACGTTCACCATACATCCCCAGGGAGCATTTAGACCTTCACCATACATCCCCAGGGAGCATTTAGACGTTCACCATACATCCCCAGGGAGCATTTAGACGTTCACCATATGTCCCCATGGAGAGTTTAGACGTTCACCATACGCCCCCAGGGAGAGTTTAGACGTTCACCATACGTCCCCAGGGAGCATTTAGACGTTCACCATACGCCCCCAGGGAGAGTTTAGACGTTCACCATACATCCCCAGGGAGCATTTAGACGTTCACCATACGTCCGCAGGGAGCATTTAGACGTTCACCATACATCCCCAGGGAGCATTTAGACGTTCACCATACATCTCCAGGGAGAGTTTAGACGTTCACCATACATCCCCAGGGAGAGTTTAGACGTTCACCATACATCCCCAGGGAGCATTTAGACGTTCACCATACATCCCCAGGGAGCATGTAGACGTTCACCATACGTCCCCAGGGAGAGTTTAGACGTTCACCATACATCCCCAGGGAGCATTTAGACGTTCACCATACATCCCCAGGGAGCATGTAGACGTTCACCATACGTCCCCAGGGAGCATTTAGACGTTCACCATACGTCCCCATTGAGCGTTTAGACGTTCACCATACATCCCCAGGGAGCATTTACACGTTCACCATACGTCCTGATGGAGAGAGGGAACGTTTAGACTTTCACCATACGTCCTGTGGGAGGGAGCGTTTAAAATCAATATATGCAGGTGGAATGTTACTACATCATTTGGATAATCTATTTTTCATCATTGTTCGTTTTGACTGTTTTTACCGCACACAGTCTGGTTTGTATTGCCAACAAAGGCCTTTGGCATTTGTCGCATAAGTTCAGACTATCTCTTCTCTTCTCTCCTTTTGGTTCTGGATTTCAGCACGTTGACAATTCTTCTGTCACCTCTGATTACATTAACACTGCATGTCAAGTAGGAGTGGTGAATTGTTTAGCAAACCACAAGAAAGAGAAGAGAAAAGCTTGGGTTACATCTGCTATGCCCTAACATGCTGGCTATCCCTTCATATTCTTTAGTTTGGTTATTTTATGGAATTATTTGTTTGCCGTAATTCTGTGAAGCTTTGCTTGTGCGTGCTTGCGAGTTTATTCCTTCTCATACTAAAGGAAAATACCATCTGTTCAAGTCACCTCTGACACCCACAGCTTGACAGAAGATTCATCATTCTCTGAGTAAAAAGGGAAAAAGCAGATTTTAGTGGATGGGGTAAAGGATTAGTATGGCAAGTAGCTAGGTGTCCCTCGCACATCACCCTTACCTCTGACTGTAAATGCCAGCAAACAGAGAGACAGACTCATAAGAAGGGAGAGTCTAGGGGAGTAGTGGGGGTAGAGGGAGAAGGGGAAGGCGAAAGGGTGAGTTGTACTGTGGAGATACTACATTAGCTACCATTGCAATTTATGGGTTAAGGGAAAAGGGGATGCATTCAACTGCAACCTCTGAATCACAAAAACACTTTTGCTTGACTTTGTCTAGATCCATAAGAGTAGTATTAGTACACACGTACTAATACACACGGACACAGTGGTCTAAGGCACCGTGTCTCAGTACAAGAGGCATCAATCACCACATTCCCTGGTTCTAATCCAGGCTGTATCACATCCGTCCGTGATTGGGAGTCCCATAGGGCTGCGCAAAAATGGCCCAGCATTGGCCGGGGTAGGCCGTCATTGTAAATAAGAATTTGTTCTTAACTGACTTGCCTAGTTAAATAAAGGTTACACTCACACACACCAAAAATGTATGTTGTTGAAATTTAACTTCTTGCCGCTACCCATTCCGTTAGCGGGATCATTTTCGTCTGCAACCGCTGAATAGCATAGTGCAACAGTCAAATAATATTACAAAATTTTTTTCATATTCATGAAATCACAAGTGCAATATTGAAAAACACAGTTTAGCCTTTTGTTAATCCAACTGTCGTCTCAGATTTTGAAATTATGAAAGCAATCGAAGCGTTTGTGTAAGTTTATCAATAGCATAACATAACATTATGTACATTAAGCATTAGTAGCTAGGTCACGAAAATCAGAAAAGCAATCAAATTAATCGTTTACCTTTGATGATCTTTGGATGTTTTCACTCCGAAGACTCCCAGTTACACAACAAATGTTCCTTTTGTTCCCAAAATATTATTTTTATACCCAAAATACCTCTGTTTGTTTGTTGCGTTATGTTCAGAAATCCACAGGAAAGAGCGGTCACGACAACGCAGACGTATATTCCAAATAATATCCGTAATGTCCACAGAAACATGTCAAACGTTTTTTTTTATAATCAATCCTCAGGTTGTTTTTAAAATATATATTCGATTCAAAAACACCGGGAGAAACCATGGCCCCTTTACTCTGTAGCGCAAAACTCACTCTGAGAGCCCCCACCTATCCACTTACGCAATGTGATCTTTCACGCTCATTTTTCAAAATAAAAGCCTGAAACTATGTCTAAAGACTCTTGACACCTTAGGGAAGCCATAGAAAAAGGAATATGGTTGATATCCCTTTAAATTGAGGATAGGCATGCATAGAAACAGAGAGGTTTCAAAATAAGAGGCACTACCTGATTGGATTTTCCTCAGGTTTTCGCCTGCAATATCAGTTCTGTTCTACTCACAGACAATATTTTTTACAGTTTTGGAAACTTTAGAGTGTTTTCTATCCTAATATGACAACTATATGCATATTCTAGTTTCTGGGGCTGAGAAATAGGCAGTTTCAAATGGGTGTGTTTTTTAGCCAAAAATGAAAATACTGCCCCCTACACGCAAAAGGTTAAGTATGTCCCCATTACCGGTAAAACATAATCAAAACCTATTTCTTTCACGTACTTGCTGTGCTGTTTCATTGTTCATTTGTTCAGTTGTTTCATTCTTAACCAGGATTTCTATGTAACGCCTTTTAGGTCTTTGCGTGTCAAAAAATATACTATTTAACACAATTTGATGTATCAAATAACACAATTTCCAGTGTCGAATAAGCCTGTTGAACAATCAGGACCTGAATATGACTGCACATCACATAATAATTTAACGCCTTCATACATTTTTTACGTAGTTATTACTCAATGATTACACTATTACTTGTATTTCATATGTCACAATGATTCATCGATACGTATCCTATGATGCTGGTAAAGTTGTCTCGCACACCTACAATGCTGGTCATAAAAACAGCTAACTAGCTCATGGATGCAAACAATGTTCTTCCCCAAAAACATAGCAAAACGACAATCTGTTTTAGTAGCTATAGTTAGCTAGCTATCTTAATAGCTAGGTGTCATCATCTAAAATAACCCTAATTTATGAGACAGTTCTTATTTGTTTAGTGATGGTCAGACCCATCTTTGTGAAGGATTAGCCACAAAAGAAGAATTAGCCACAATAAGGATTAGCCACAAAAGTGGACTTTTCGGTTAGCCTTCAAAGTAAAAGTATGTTATAATTATACTATTTGTATTCCATTGCATCACTGTCAATTACATAATTTTATTTTGAAGGCAAACCGCAAATTCCACTATAGTTCCTAATCCTTATTGTGGCTAGCTTCGCAACACATAACCTGGTGCAGTCCAGCCTCACTAGCCAGATGAAGCTAGCTGGCTGCTTATAACGTTAGCTTTGGGCAACAGGGTTAAGTAGCTGGCTAGCTATTTACTTTCATGAACTGAAGTTCAATTTCAATAGGCGAACAACAAGTGACAACCTAGCTAATACTTACTCACTCTAGACCCAAACAGCGTTCCATAGTACGCATGTCGTGAAGCTAATAGCAGTTACAGTATTACTGTCTAACTCTGGTAGGGCAACATCTGAAGAATAGCGCACTTGATAGTGTGTACCGTTGCTGGACCAGTCGGCGAAAGCCAACATCACCCACGACAGAGAACGGTTGATCGTCTATGGCAATCAATTCCATTATCTTGGCTTTAATGGATTTTGCCTTTGAGTTGTCTCGCTGAAATGTTGTTACTCTTTCAAATGACTGCTTGACTTATTGACTGCTCGATCCACACAGCAGACTTTGTGGGCTAGTGTAGGAATGCTGTGTTGCGCATATATGTACCGACGTTATGCACCTTAGCTTTGACATCGGTTTTGCACATCGGCGTTAAACTAGATATCGGCCAATACTGATATTGGCATTTTTAGCTAATGTCGTCCGATACGTTCACCGATATATCGTGTATCCTTATTAATAATAGTAATAATAACTAATAATATTAACAGTAATAATAATTTGTTTTCTATACATTTAACGTTTTCATCAAACCTAATCAGTGTTTCATCTAGAAATACCTTTCATATAAAGTAATTGCCTTTCACAATGCAATTCTCGAAATGCATTCATATGATTCTCTTAAATACATTTGACCAACATTTAATCCAACTAAACTTAATGGTAAACTTAACTGTTTGGTAAACCTCTAGATTTTAAACTGGTTTGTCTACACTACAATGCATCCGCAAAGTATACAGACCCTTGACTTTTAACCTACATTTTTGATACATTACAACCTTATTCTAAAATGGATTTAAAAAATGTTATCCTCAATCTACATACAATATGCCACAATGACAAAGCAAAAATAGGTTTTTAGATATTTTTGCAAATGTATAAAAAAAACAGCAATACCTTATTTACACAAGTATCCAGGCCCTTTGTAATGAGACTCAGGTGCATCCTGTTTCCATTGATCTTCCTTGAGATGTTTCTATAACTTGATTGGAGTCCACCTGTGGTAAATTCAATTGACGAGACATGATTTGGAAAGGCACACACCTGTCTATATAGGGTCCCACAGTTGACAGTTAATGTCAGAGCAGAAACCAAGCCTTGAGGTTGAAGTTCCGAGACAGAATTGGAACAAGGCACAGATCTGGGTAAGTGTGCTGAAACATTTCTGCAGCATTGATGGTCCCCATGAACACAGTGGCCTCCGTCTTTCTTAAACGGAAGAAGCAACAAGACTATTCGTAGAATTGACCGCTGAGCCAAACTGAGCAATTGGGGGAGAAGGGCCTTTGTCAGGGAGGTGACCAAGAACCCGATGGTCACTCTGACAGAGCTCTAGATTTCATCTGTGGAGATGGGAGAATCTTTCAGAAGGACAACCGTCTCTGCAGCACTCCACCAATCAGGCCTTTCTGGTAGAGTGGCCAGACAGAAGCTACTCCTCAGTAAAAGGCACATGACAGCCCGCTTAAAGTTTTCCAAAAGGCCCCTAAAGACTCTCAGACCATAAGAAACAAGATTCCATGGTCTGATAAAGCCAAGATTGAACTCTTTGGACTGAATACAACATGTCACGTCTGGAGGAAACCTGGCACCATCCCTATCTTGCACCATCTCTACCGTGAAGCATGGTGGTGGCAGCATCATGCTGTGGGGATGTTTTTCAATGTCAGGGACTGGGACACTTGTCAGGATTGAGGGAAAGATGAACGGAGCAAAGTACAAAGAGATCCTTGATGAAAACCTGCTCCAGAGCGCTCAGAACCTCAGACTGGGGTAAAGGTTCACCTTCCAACAGGACAACGACCCTAAGCACACAGCCAAGACAACGCAGGAGTTGCTTCGGGACAAGTCTCTGAATGTCCTTTAGTGACCCAGCCAGAGCCCGGACTTGTGCCCGATCTAACATTTCTGGAGAGACCTGAAAACTGCTGTGCAGCGATGCTCCCCATCTAACCTGACAGAGCTTGAGAGGGTCTGTGGAGAAGAACTCCCAAATGTACAGGTGTGCCAAGCGTGTGGCATCATACCCAATAAGACTCGAGGATGTAATACCTCCCAAAGGTGATTCAACAAAGTACTGTGTAAAGGGTCTGAATACTTATGTAAATGTGATATTTTAGGGTGTTTTTGTAATACATTTGCAAACATTTCTAAAAACCTGTTTTCTTATTGTGGCATATTGTGTGTAGATTGATGGGGGAGAAAAACAATGTAATACATTTTAGAATAAGGCTGTAACGTAACAAAATGTGAAAAACGTCAAGGGCTCTGAATACTTTCCGAATGCATTGTATAAAATGTTTTCAGAGCTACAGAAATAAAATGTGTTTTGTAAAGTATATACATCTAAATTACATGTATGATAATTTCACATAGTGGTAACCAGAATTGATCACCATATAAAACGGGGTGTGTGAACACTGGAACATTTCCTCCAACATGGAGCAAGATAGACAGCAAGGGAAAGGAACACATCAAAGAGCTCTTGGACAGGGGCCCGTCAAAGAGGTCAAAGAGGTGGGCATGGGCCCTGTCAAAGAGGTCAAAGAGGTGGGCATGGGCCCCGTCAAAGAGGTGGGCTTGGCCCCCTTCAAAGAGGTCAAAGAGGTGGGCACATTGGAACTATACTGTAAAAATAACTAACCAAAATATATTTTGGGTGATGGTGGTGCTTGATGCTGCTGTGAACCATCACAAGTATATCTTTGTTAATGAAGCGCTTTATTAACCTGGCACCAAACTCAGTGCCGTGGTGGGAAACTCATCTGTCAACGGGCCACCGTTCAAGTGCCTGGACAATATGGAGGAAACATCTCTATATGTGCAGCTATCTCTGAAGAATGTGTGGTAGGGCGTAGGCCATTACTTGAATCCTACAACGCTGCACACGTCATTGTGTTTCTCAATGAAATTGAGCTGGCCTGTCAAGGTGAAGTGGTCACCTATGTCATCGTGTGGGACGATGTCAGGTTCCAACATGCAGAGGTGGTTCAGGGATGGTTTTGGGGCCCATCCTTGACCCTACACCTAACCCCATACTCTCCTTTCCTCAACCCTATTGAGGAATGTTTTTCAGCCTGGAGGTGGACGGTGTACAATCACCATCCCCGTGAGCGTGCCACCTTCCTCCTGGTCATGGATGATGCATGTGACGACATCAATGCAGACCAATGGCAGGCTTGGATCTGGAACGCCAAATGTTTTTACCTGCGGTGCATGAACAATGAGGACATTCTCTGTGATGTGGAGAATTTATGTCCAAATGCTCAAGACAGGCTTGATGCAAATGAATGAGTGCTAAACATTATTTTATTTTCATTCATTTAATTTGTTTAATTAAAATTCTTACATTTGATTACCGACAGTACAACTATTTTGCAATTATATCTGAAAAAAGTTTTTTTGTTGGTTAATGTAAGTATAGTGCCTAATGTGAACTTCAATCTACTGTAATTTACAGTACTGTAGCATATTACTTTCAGCACTTCTACGTCGATTTGAAACACATATCTTGCATTGTTTCCTATTAGATTAACTGGTATTTAAAAGATTTGATAATAAACCAATGTTCTCATTACATTTCACAATAAACGTATATTTTGAGTCAATGGTTGTGTGGTGAGACATGTTTACAATCCAAATGAATGCACAATGACTGGTTTAGAATGAGACTGGCTGCGTTGTGTGATCAGTTTGGAGTTTTGTACTAAGAGTTGTGAAAACGTATCACATACAGTGAAAAGAAAGCAATAAAAAAAACTGCTATTATTATAACGTGTTTTATATTCACGTACAGGAAGTGGACGTGGAGTACTCTGTGTTTGGTGGAGAAGAGCGAGAACAATCTGTGTGGGTGGCCAGGTGTTTGTGTGGACTGTGTGAATGATGGTGTCTAGGAGTTTCAAACAGGCACACGCACGCACACACACACACCCCAGTGAGTTATCTATATTTAGAGTCTGTAGGTCCTCTGGTTGTAGGAGCTGCAGCTGCAGCCGTCCATCGAGCGACACCCCGTCAGGCTCCCTACCGAGGCCACGGAGAGAGAGAGAGGGAGAACAAGAGAAAAAAATTAGCCCAAGGAGGGAAAATGACAAAGAAGGAGTGCACCTTTAAAAAGACGCAGCAAGCATAAAATAATGAAAAGTGAAGTAGAGGGGACAGGAACGCATATGGACATCCCTCTTCCTACAATATATTCACTATCCTCCCTCTCCTCCTCCTCTCCCCCCTCTCCTCCCTCTCCTCCTCCTCTCCCCCCTCTCCTCTACTCCTAACCTCCCTCTCCCTTCTCCTATCCTCCTCTCCTCTCCTCCTCTCTTCATATCCTTCTCTCCTCGCGCTCCCCCTCTCCCCCCTCTCCTCCACTCTCATATTACTCCCATATATCTCTCTTTCCAATGTGGTCTCTTAGATACAGCATACAGTCAGACTTCAATACATATTATAGGATAGTGAGTTCTCTGTATATCTTTGTTTGAGTGTCTGTGTGTCTGTCTGGCAAATATGTACTGAGTGTACAAAACATTAGGAACACCTTCCTAATATTGAGTTTCACCCACTTTTGCCCTCAGAATAGCCTCAATTCATTGGGGCATGGACTCTACTAGGTGTCGAAAGCTTTCAACGGGGATGCTGACCATGTTGACTCCAATGTTTCTCACAGTTGTGTCAAGTTGGCTTTACGTCATTTGGGTATTGGACCATTCTTGATACACATGGGAAACTGTTGAGTGTGAAAAACCCAGCAGCGTTGCAGTTCTTGACACAAACCGGTGTGCCTGGCACCTACTACCATACCCTGTTCAAAGGCACTTAAATCTTTTGGTTTGCCCATTCACCCTCTGAATGGCACACATACACAATCCATGTCTTAATTGTCTCAAGGCTTAAAAATCCTTCTTTAACCTGTCTCCTCCCCTTTATTGACACTGATTGAAGTGGATCTAACAGGTGACATCAATAAGGAATCATAGCTTTCACCCGGAATCACGTGGTCAGTCTATGTCATGGAAAAAGCACGTGTTCCTAATGTTTTGTTCACTCTGCATATTTTAGAGAAGGACAGATTATCTAAAAAGCTGTCTATTGAACAAGATGGCTGTACTGTCATAACAAACTATTGCTTCAGACTCTCAGCCTTGCAACATTGATGGGTGGCTGATGACTCTAGTGTTAATGGAAATAAAAACATGTTTTTAGAGAACACAATGATTAAAAACCTGTAAAGCTGGGAAATGTTCTAGCCATGCAGTGGAGTAGAGTAGAGGCAGCCTGATAATGTATTTGGTTATTGGGCTGAAATGAATTCAGTGCCTTCAGAAAGTATTGATACCCTTGACTTATTATAGATTTTGTTGTGTTAAAGCCTGCATTCAACATGGATGAAATAAAACAAAAGCTCTCCCATTTACACACAATACCACATAATGACAAAGTGAAAACAACAGAGAAAATACCCAAATCCAGACGTGCAAAGGTGCTCCTATAAAGTAGGTGTGAATACAGAGGTGTGAATACTAATGGAAATTAGATTTTTCTATTTCATTTTCTTTACATTACAAACATTTCTAAAAACACATTTTTACTTTTTCATTATAGGGTAATGTGTGTTGATGGGTGAGATATATATATATATATATATATATATATATATATATATATATATATATATATATATATATATATATAAACTCAAAAAAGAAACGTGCTGACACTGTTAACTGAGTTTATTTTCAGCAAACTTAACTTGTGTAAATATTTGTATGAACAAAACAACATTCAAAAACTGAGACATAAACTGAACAAGTTCCACAGACATGTGACTAACAGAAATGGAATAATGAGTCCCTGAACAAAGGAGGGGTCAAAATCAAAAGTAACAGTCAGTATCTGGTGTGGCCAACAGCAACATTAAGTACTGCAGTGCATCGCCTCCTCATGGACTGCACCAGATTTGCCAGTTCTTGCTGTGAGATGTTACCCCACTCATCCACAAAGGCACCTGCAAGTTCCGTACATTACTGGGGGGAATGGCTCTCGCCCTCTCCCCGCCGATCCAACAGGTCACAGACGTGCTCAAAGGATTGAGATCCGGGCTCTTTGCTGGCCATGGCAGAACACTGACATTCCTGTCTTGCAGGAAATCACGCACAGAACGAGCAGTGTGGCTGGTGGCATTGTCATGCTGGAGGTTCATGTCAGGATGAGCCTGCAGGAAGGGTACCACATGAGGGAGGAGGATGTCTTCCCTGTAACGCACTGCATTGAGATTGCCTGCAATGACAAAAATCTCAGTCTGATGATGCTGTGACACACCACCCCAGCCCATGATGGTCTCGGTGTAACGCTCATTCTTTCGACGATAAACGCAAATCCAGTCATCATCCCTGGTGAGACAAAACTGCGACTCGTCAGCGAAGAGCACTTTTTGCCAGTCCTGTCTGGTCCAGCAACGGTGGGTTTGTGCCCATAGGCGACGTTGTTGCCGGTGATGTCTGGTGAGGACCTGCCTTACAACAGGCCTACAAGCTCTCGGTCCAGCCTCTCTCAGCCTATTGTGGACAGTCTGAGCACTGATGGAGGGATTGTGCTTTCCTGGTGTAACTTGGGCAGATGTTGTTGCCATCCTGTACCTGTGCCGCCGGTGTGATGTTTGGATGTACCGATCCTGTGCAGGTGTTGTTACATGTGGTCTGCCACTGCGAGGACAATCAGCTGTCCTTCCTGTCTCACTGTAGCGCTGTCTTAGGCATCTCACACTATGGACACTGCAATTTATTGCCCTGGCCACATCTGCAGTCCTCATGCCTCCTTGCAGCATGCCTAAGGCACACAGATTAGCAGGGATCCTGTGAAAGTGTACCATGCCATTGTTTGAGGAGAATGCACAGTTAAGAACTTGAAAATGTATTAATTTTATTTATTTATTTATTTCACCTTTATATACCCTGGTAGGCAAGTTGAGAACAAGTTCTCATTTACAATTGCGGCCCGGCCAAGATAAAGCAAAGCAGTTCGACACATACAACAACACAGAGTTACACATGGAGTAAAACAAACATACAGTCAATAACACAGTAGAAAAATTATTCTATATACAATGTGAGGAAATGAGGTGAGATAAGGGAGGTAAAGGCAAAAAAAAGGCCACGGTTGCGAAGTAAATACAATATAGCAAGTAAAACACTGGAATGGTAGATTTGCAGTGGAAGAAAGTGCAAAGTAGAGATAGAAATAATGGGTTGCAAAGGAGCAAAATAAATAAATAAATACAGTAGGGGGAGAGGTAGTTGTTTGGGCTAAATTATAGATGGGCTATGTACAGGTGCAGTAATCTTTGAGCTGCTCTTGCCAGCTGGTGCTTAAAACTAAATCAAATCAAATCAAATCAAATGTATTTATATAGCCCTTCGTACATCAGCTGATATCTCAAAGCGCTGTACAGAAACCCAGCCTAAAACCCCAAACAGCAAGCAATGCAGGTGTAGAAGCACGGTGGTTAGGAAAAACTCCCTAGAAAGGCCAAAATCTAGGAAGAAACCTAGAGAGGAACCAGGCTATGTGGGGTGGCCAGTCCTCTTCTGGCTGTGCCGGGTAGAGATTATAACAGAACATGGCTAAGATGTTCAAATGTTCATAAATGACCAGCATGGTCGAATAATAATAAGGCAGAACAGTTGAAACTGGAGCAGCAGCACGGCCAGGTGGACTGGGGACAGCAAGGAGTCATCATGTCAGGTAGTCCTGGGGCATGGTCCTAGGGCTCAGGTCCTCCGAGAGAGAGAAAGAAAGAGAATTAGAGAGAGCATATGTGGGGTGGCCAGTCCTCTTCCGGCTGTGCCGGGTGGAGATTATAACAGAACATGGCCAAGATGTTCAAATGTTCATAAATGACCAGCATGGTCGGATAATAATAAGGTAGAACAGTTGAATCTGGAGCAGCAGCATGGCCAGGTGGACTGGGGACAGCAAGGAGTCATCATGTCAGGTAGTCCTGGGGCATGGTCCTAGGGCTCAGGTCCTCCGAGAGAGAGAAAGAAAGAGAATTAGAGAGAGCATATGTGGGGTGGCCAGTCCTCTTCCGGCTGTGCCGGGTGGAGATTATAACAGAACATGGCCAAGATGTTCAAATGTTCATAAATGACCAGCATGGTCAAATAATAATAAGGTAGAACAGTTGAAACTGGAGCAGCAGCACTGCCAGGTGGACTTTGGACAGCAAGGAGTCATCATGTCAGGTAGTCCTGGGGCATGGTCCTAGGGCTCAGGTCCTCCGAGAGAGAGAAGGAGAGAATTAGATAATGCACACTTAGATTCACACAGGACACCAAATTGGACAGGAGAAGTACTCCAGATATAACAAACTGACCCCAGCCCCCCAACACATAAACTACTGCAGCATAAATACTGGAGGCTGAGACAGGAGGGGTCAGGAGACACTATGGCCCCATCCGAGGACACCCCCGGACAGGGCCAAACAGGAAGGATATAACCCCACCCACTTTGCCAAAGCACAGCCCCCACACCACTAGAGGGATATCTTCAACCACCAACTTACCATCCTGAGACAAATCTGAGTATAGCCCGCAAAGATCTCCGCCACATCAGTGAATCAACCCACTCAGGTGACGCACCCCTAGTGGGGTGATAAGTGTTTCCAGTTTCAGAGATTTTTGTAGTTCGTGCCAGTCATTGGCAGCAGAGAACTGGAAGGAGAGGCGGCCAAAGAAAAAATTGGTTTTGGGGGTGACCAGAGAGATATACCTGCTGGAGCGCGTGCTACAGGTGGGTGCTGCTATGGTGACCAGCAAGCTGAGATAAGAGAGTACTTTACCTAGCAGGGTCTTGTAGATGACCTGGAGCCAGTGGGTTTGGAGACGAGTATGAAGGCGAGGGCCAGCCAACGAGAGCGTACAGGTCGCAGTGATGGGTAGTATATGGGGCTTTGGTGACAAAATGGATGGCACTGTGATGGACTGCATCCAATTTATTGAGTAGGGTATTGGAGGCTATTTTGTAAATGACATCGCCGAAGTCGAGGATTGGTAGGATGGTCAGTTTTACAAGGGTATGTTTGGCAGCATGAAGGATGCTTTGTTGCAAAATGGGAAGCCAGTTCTAGAGATAACTTTAGATTGGAGATTTTTGATATGAGTCTGGAAGGAGACACCTAGGTATTTGTAGTTGTCCACGTATTATAAGTCAGAACCGTCCAGAGTAGTGATGTTGAACGGGTGGGCAGATAAACCAATTAGGCACATTTGGATCAGAAAACCTTTGCATATATCCTGTAGGCTTCTAGTGGCCAAAATCTAAATTGTGCCTGGGCTATGATAATACATTATGGCCTTTCTCTTGCATTTCAAAGATGATGGTACAAAAAAAATAAAAATCACATGCTTTTTACTTGTATTATCTTTCACCCGATCTAATGTGTTATACAGTTGAAGTCGGAAGTTGACATACACTCCATTACTATTTTGCAGCATTGCCTTTAAATTGCTTAACTTGGGTCAAATGTTTCGGGTAGCCTTCCACAAGCTTCCCACAATAAGTTGGGTGAATTTTGGCCCATTCCATCTGAAAGAGCTGGTAAAACTAAGTCAGGTTTATAGTATCCTTGCTCGCAAACACCTTTTCAGATCTGCACACAAATTTTCTATGGGATTGACGTCAGGCTTTGTGATGGCTGCTCCAATACCTTGACTTTTTTGTCTTTAAACCATTTTGCCACAACTTTGGAAGTATGCTTGGGGTCAATGTCCATTTGGAAGGCCCATTTGTGAACAAGCTTTAACTTCCTGACTGATATTTTGAGATGTTGCTTTAATATATCCACGTCATTGCCATCTATTTTGTGAAGTGCACCAGTCCCTCCTGCAGCAAAGCACCCCCACAACATGGTGCTGCCACCCCGTGCTTCACGGTTGGGATGGTGTTCTTCCGCTTGCAAGCCCCCCCCTTTTTCCTCCAAACATAACAATGGTCATGAAACAGTGAATGATATGTGAAATAATATTTTTGTAAATAATTGTTGGAAAAATGACTTGTGTCATGCACAAAGTAGATGTCCTAACCGACATTCCAAAACTATAGTTTGTTAACAATAAACTTGAGGAGTGGTTAAAGAAATGAGTTTTAATGACACCAAGCTAAGTGTATGTAAACGTCCGACTTCAACTGTACATTTAAAATGTCACACATAGCTTTCATATCAGTACATACACACAAAATCAAGGTCTAATATTTAGTACAGTGCAAATTGCAATACAATATATATATATATATATATATATATATATATATATATATATATATATATATATATATATATATATATATATATATATTAAATGGCTGTATCTCTTCACAGTCTCCTTAGTGCACTAAATTGTTATATTATTATATTTTTTCCATTTTTTTAATTGCTAGCTTGAGTTACCTGGGGTGGCAGAGTTCCATGTAGTCTTGGCACTATTTAATTCTGTGCGATTCCCAGCCTTTGCTCTGGACCTGGGGACTGTGAAGAGACCTCTGGTTTCATGTCTTGTGTTGTACCGATGAGTGTCCGAACTGTGTGCCAAGTGCTTGAACAGACAGTTCGGTACCTTCAACACATCAATACCTCGCACAAACACCAATAGTGATGCAGTCAATCTCTCCTCAACTTTGAGCCATTAGAAACTGACATGCATGCAACTGACACTTTCCCTTTGTGCACATCTAAGTGCGATATGTGCTGCTTTTTCTGGACCAACTGCAACTTACCTATGTCCTTCTTTGCCGCACATGACCACACAGCTGGGCAGTGGTCCAGGTGCAACAAAACTAGGGCCTGTAGGACCTGTCTGGTCGACTGAGATGTCAAGAAGGCAGAGCAACTCGTAATCATGGTCAGACCTTTCCCATTTTAGCAACCATTGAGTCTATATGTTTTGACTATGACAGCTTGCTATCTAGGGTTACACCCAGCAGTTTAGTCTCCTCTCCTTGCTCAAAAGCTACATTATTCATTAATAGATTGAAATGAGGTTCAGTGTTGAGCTGGTGATTCTTTCCAAAAATGAAGACTTTATTTTTTTGTAATATTTAGCATCAGCCTATTGCTACAGTAGTTACCCATTCTTAAACTGACTGGAGGTCTCTTTTAAGTGCTTCAGTTATTTATTTTACTGTTGCAGCCTGTTGAGTCGTCAGCATACGTAGACACAAGGCTTTATTCAAGGTGCGTGGAAGGTCATTTGTAAAAACAGAAAACAATAATTGCCCTACCCAACTGCCCTGTGGTACGCCACACTCAACTGAATTTACATGAAAGAGGCTTCCATGAACAAAAGCCCTCTGTTTTCTATTAGATAGGTAACTCTCAATACTTAATAAGGCAGAGGATGTAACAATTTTTTTCAGTAAAATGTTATGATCAATGACATCAAAAGCTGCACTGAAGTTTAACAAAACAGCGATCTTACGTTTAACAAATCTACGATCTTCTGTCAATTTATTTCAGTCAATCATCAGACATTTGTGTCAAGTCTGAGCATGTTAATTGCCTTTCCCTATAAGCATGCTGAAAGTGTGTTGTTGTAAATTTGTTGTCTGTAAAATAACTTTGTATTTGACCAAACAAACTTTTTTCCAAACGTTTGCTATGCACTTTAACAGGCTGATTGGTCGGCTGTTTGAACCACTAAAGCGCTGAAATTAGTAGGCAGCCTGATAATATAATTGGTCATTGGGCTGACATTAATAGGCTGTCATGACAGATATGAGTCATTCAATGTGTGTTTTGTGGAATAGAAATTTGGACTCTATACCTCTCTCTTCTTTTCCCTCTCCCTCTCTCTCATCCTGTCAGTCGAGGGCAAAGAAGGCATTTGCTTCCCACCTAGCAGCGTCACTGATTGAAGCCCATTTGTGGATTCAAACCCCACAGCCCTGTTTTTCTGTTGTTTGCTCTCCCCTGTGGCTAATCTCAGTTGGCTTCAGTTCCAACCAGACTCCCTGCTCCTGTCTGTATAGGCCCATTGTCTTGGCTCCCCATCTCTTGTGGTCTTGGCATGCGTGCAGTCAAGCCGGACGGTCAAGCTGGACTTGCTGTACAGAGACTGGCCGCTAATGGACCACTGGCCTAGCTCCACCTGTCCCAGGGAGAGCTGTCTGTTCCACTAATGCCCAGGGCTACTGGCACGACACAATGCCTGCCCCAGTCCTGTGTGTTCCTGAAGCGGGGGACATCCAGCCAGGGAACCCACCTGGAACAACAAAGCCCCCCTTTTGAAAGAATGCGTTAGCCTCTAACTGCTAATCGCTAACTTGGAGGGTTAGTCTCGTGGCTAATTAGTAGGCTGGGAGTGTTGGAAGTGTGAGTCAAAGTTGTCGACGGCTGAACTGTCCAGGCAGGCTCCTTTAAAGTCAAGCCATGTCCCAAGGCTCGGTTTAGGCAAGCCTTGAGCACTTTGCGCCTGGTTCTCTGCCCAGCCAGAGAACTTCTCACCTCTGTAATTTGGCCCTTAGCAGTAGATGTGGAAAAGCTCAAAACAAGCTAGCGTGAGAGACCATGAACCTGTGTTTCCTTTATAGCGGTGCAGTGACTCGGCAATGAAAGGCCCAATGTTAAAAGAGGGTGTCAAAAATGTATCAGCCCAACCTAGAAATCCTGACTCAACTATCTTGAATTCTTGATAATATACAGTATAGTTTCATACAGTATAGTTTCATACAAGATTGAGTTTGTTTATATATGCAAGTTCATTTGTGTGTGTGTGCGAGTGTCTGTGTGTGTGATTACGAAGGGCTAAGCTAGAGCTGGGCCGAAAAACCGAAAGTGATCAACACCGACCATACCGATCACTTATCCCAGGCATTTTGCTGATATCATCCATTAGGACAAGTAGCCTATAATATAGAGTTTGAAATGAAATTAATTTACTAATATAGGTTATTGTTAATGGAACAATAGATGGCTACAACCAGTATTAGTAGTTTAAAGGAGAATAAAGAACAAACTGTCATGCACATTGTTATGAACGTATCCTTCTGTTTATTGTTAGCGCATCAATTCAGGCAATTTATCTCAATGTGGATTTTTGTCCATATCGCCAAGCTCTAGGCTTAGCCCCCTCTCTTTCCATGTTCTCCACACATGAGGGGATTGGAGGAAAGAGGATTGGCTTTGCATTGAGCCCTCTAGGACCTAGGTACTGGGAATGGGAGAGTTTAGGGTCAATGAAAACAACACAGAACTCTTTAGGACCTAGGTACTGGGAATGGGAGAGTTTAGGGTCAATGAAAACAACACAGAACTCTTTAGGACCTAGGTACTGGAAATGGGAGAGTTTAGGGTCAATGAAAACAACACAGAACTCTTTAGGACCTAGGTACTGGAAATGGGAGAGTTTAGGGTCAATGAAAACAACACAGAACTCTTTAGGACCTAGGTACTGGAAATGGGAGAGTTTAGGGTCAATGAAAACAACACAGAACTCTTTAGGACCTAGGTACTGGAAATGGGAGAGTTTAGGGTCAATGAAAACAAAACAGAACTCTTTAGGACCTAGATACTGGGAATGGGAGAGTTTAGGGTCAATGAAAACAACACAGAACTCTTTAGGACCTAGGTACTGGGAATGGGAGAGTTTAGGGTCAATTAAAACAACACATAACTCTTTAGGACCTAGGTACTGGGAATGGGAGAGTTTAGGGTCAATGAAAACAACTCACCAATATTCCTTCCCAAAACACACTGAATCAATCTGTATTGGACATTTACCTGATACTCTACCAATCCAAGAGTTTAGACATTCTAAAAACACATTTGTTTCAAGAAAAGACTTGTGTTACTGTTAGTACTGCTCTTTTCAACTTAGAACCATGACCAGTAGTATGTTGACAATATTATCCAACCAAAACATCACTTTCTGTGGTGTATTCCACAAGATTGGTTCAATTATTACCGTTGCATGGACTCTTTTATCCCAGGTCACAGGTGCTAGGGTCAGCTAGGGTCAGTTTATAGATAGACAGCCCAATCCCCAAATATATCCCCCCCCCCCCCACACACACACACACACACACACACACACACACACACACACACACACACACACACACACACACACACACACACACACACACACACACACACACACACACACACACACACACACACACACACACACACACACACACACACAGCGGAGCGATGCTCAGAGAATCCATTTGATTAACAACCTCCCTCCCTTCATGAAAAAGGGAGAGGAATGAGGGAATGGGGCCAACGTGAAACAGACTGGAAGACTGGATATAGCCCATCTTCCAGTGAATGTCACACAACCTTTTCCATGGAGCTCCACAATAGCTATTCTTAGAAGAAAAACCATGTGCACACACACACACACACACACACACACACACACACACACACACACACACACACACACACACACACACACACACACACACACACACACACAATTATTTAGCGAAACAGTGTTGTACATACAGTTAGTTAAATGTACACTATAGTACAATTCAGGTGAAGTTGCTAAGTCAAGGGCACCAGAGCACCTGGGGTTTGACTCAACAGCCCTTAAGGTCCCTCTATCACTACCAGGTCATACATCTAACCACTTGGCTACAACTGATACATCAAAAATATCCAAATAGAAACGCAACATGCAACAATTTCAAAGATTTTACTGAGTTGTAGTTCAAATAAGGAAATCAGTCAATTGAAATAAACTCATTAGGTCCTAATCTATGGATTTCACATGACTGGCCGTTGGTGGGCTTATGAGGGCATGGGCCCACCCACTTGGTAGCCAGGCCGACCAACTGGGGAGTCAGTTCCAGCCAATCAGAATTGTTTTTTTCCCCACAAAAGGGCTTTATTACAGACAAATATTCCTCAGCACCCCCCCAGACGATCCCACAGTTATAGAAGCTGGAGGTCCTGGGCTGGCGTGGTCATACGTGGTCTGCGGTTGTGTGGCTGGTTGGACATACTGCCATATTCTCTAAAATGACGTTAGAGACAGCTTATGTTATGCCAAACTTCTTGATATTCCACACCTGTCAGGTGGATGGATTATTGTGGCGAAGGAGAAATACTCACGAGCAGAGATGTAAAGAAATGTGTGCACAAAATGTAAGAGAAGTAAGGTTTTTATGCATATGAACATTTCTGGGATCTTTTGTTTCAGCTCATGAAACATGGGACCAACACTTTACATATTGCGTTTATATTTTTGTTAATTACAAGTGAAACTCCCTACAAATGCATTAATAACCATCATCACTACTGTATTCAGGTCCAGAACAAATATCTATGCTAAACAAAACTATAAACCCATTGAGCAAGTTTGGGATGCTCTGGTCCAATGTGTAGGACAGAGTGTTACAGTTCCTGCCAATATCCAGCAACTTCGCACAGCCATGTGGGAACATTCCACAGGCCACTGACTGGTTTTCTGATCCACACTCCTTCCTACATTTTTTAATATATATATTCTTTTGAATTTATCACCCTTTCTCCCCAATTTCATGGTATCCAATGTTAGTAGTTACTATCTTGTCTCATCGCTACAACTCCCGTACGGACTCGGGAGAGACGAAGGTCGAAAGCCACGCGTCCTCCGAAACACAACCCACCTAAGTCGCACTGCTTCTTAACACAGCGCGCATCCAACCCGGAAGCCATCCTCACCAATGTGTCGGAGGAAACACTGTGCACCTGGCGACCTTGGTTAGCGACCTCGCTAGTGCACAATGAGACAAGGATATCCCTACCGGCCAAACCCTCCCTAACCCGGACAACGCTAGGCCAATTGTGCTTCACCCTACGGACCTCCCGGTCACGGCCAGCTGCGACAGCGCCTGGGCGCGAACCCAGAGTCTCTGGTGGCACAGCGATGCAGTGCACAAGACCACTGCACCACCGTCCTACATTGTAAGGTATCTGTGACCAACTGATGCATATCTGTATTCCCAGTCATTTGAAATCCATAGATTAGGGCCCAATGAATTTATTTGGGTTGACTGATTTCCTTTTATAAACTGTAGCTCAGTAAAATCTTTAAAATTGTTGCATGCTGCGTTAATATTTTTGTTCAGTGTATCTTCTTAATGTCACGACCCTATACACAGCTTGGATTGTTCTTCAAAGAAACTGCAAATGCACAGTCAGAGCTTGATGCACTAGGCTAGATTCCCTGTCCCCAATGGTGTTTTACTGCCACCCCACTGTACCCATAGCACATGTGAAGAGGCTAGGCCTTAGTAAATGTTTTTCAAAGAAACTATAGTGGCCTTCCAGGACCGTATGCTATTCTTAGGGGGAAGTGACTCACTCTTACACACACACACACACACACACACACACACACACACACACACACACACACACACACACACACACACACACACACACACACACACACACACACACACACACACACACACACACACACACACACTTACAATTACAGAGTTGTTCAAAAGACCACAGGGACCCAATGACTCAAGGTACATCCTTCAAAAGGTCCGGGAGAGTGTGACTTCTGTTCATCTTTCCCCCTCTCAATCACTCATCCTCTTGCTCTAGCAATCCTCCTCTCTCTCTCCCTTTCAAAGCACTGAGTCTCTATGATGAAACAGAATTCAAGGGAGATGGATGAAAACCCCTCCTATTTGAAGCGAGTGTGTGGGAGAGGTAGAAAAGAGAGGAAGAAATAGAAGATAGAAATAGGTGGAAGGTAAACACTATTATTACGACATAATTAACCAAATGGTTCCATACTTCATCCCAGTAGCCGTACTTCATCCCAGTAGCCGTACTTCATCCCAGTAGCCGTACTTCATCCCAGTAGCCGTACTTCATCCCAGTAGCCGTACTTCATCCCAGTAGCTGTACTTCATCCCAGTAGCCGTACTTCATCCCAGTAGCCGTACTTCATCCCAGTAGCCGTACTACATCCCAGTAGCCGTACTTCATCCCAGTAGCTGTACTTCATCCCAGTAGCCGTACTTCATCCCAGTAGCTGTACTTCATCCCAGTAGCTGTACTTCATCCCAGTAGCTGCATTTCAATTCACTGTAACTCCTGTTGGCTCCAAGGGGGTGATGGGTAGTGGGTTCTTGATTAGGTGAACCCGACGCTGCTTTGGAACTGGGCCCGAAGGAAGCATTTAAGCTCCTAATGCTCACACAGACTCTAAGTTCCCTCACACCTCCACTCCGATGAGACTGCTAAACTATTTACTTTAGTTTAGCCGAATATCATTCACAAGGTTCGTTCTCATTCAGAGAGAGCGAGAGAGAGAGGAATAGGTTTCAGAGAGAGAGAGAGGGAGCAAGAGAGAAAAAATATATTTCAGATACTGAGAGAGGGTGAGTGAATGAGGATGAAGAGGTTTCCCTAACACTCGTTTTCTCTGAATAGAAGAGCTCTTCTCTTCATCGCTCTCTACCTTTTCTTCTCCTTCTCCACCATCCCGTCTTCCCGAAGCAATCTGCTGGATCCAATTACCTCCTCTACATTCCTTACAGTAGAAACGTGTTCCACATGAAGACCTGGGAGAACACACAGTACTGGGCTGCCATACCTCACTGACAGCTCATCACACATATAATAGCATTTCTGACCCAGGAAAAGAGAGGGAGAGAAAGAGAGAGAGAGTATGAAGAACATGTATGTGTATTTCATGGCATATATAGTACCAGTCAAAAGTTTGGACACACCTACTCATTTAAGGGTTTTTCTTAATTGTTTTACTATTTTCTACATTGTAGAATAATAGGGAAAACATCAACACTATGAAATAACACATATGGAATCATGTAGTAACCAAAAAAGCGTTTAAAAAAAATCCAAATACATTTTATATCTGAGATTCTTCAAAGTAGCCACACTTTGACTTGATGACAGCTTTGCACACTCTTGGCATTCTCTCAGCCACCTTTGAGGTAGTCACCTGGAATGCATTTCAATAAACAGGTGTGCCTTAAAAGGTAATTTGTGGAATTACTTTCCTTCTTAATGCGTTTGAGCCAATCAGTTGTGTTGTGACAAGGTATGGGTGACATAGAGAAGATAGCCCTATTTGGTAAAAGACCAAGTCCATATTATGTCAAGAACAGCTCAAATATGCAAAGAGAAACCACAGTTCATCATTACTTTAAGACATGAAGGTATGTCAATCCAGAAAATTTCAAGAACTTAGAAAGTTTCTTATTTAAAGTCGTAAAAACCATCAAGTGCTATGATAACTGGCTTTCATGAGGACCACCACAGGAAAGGAAGACCCACAGTTACCTCTGCTGCAGAGGATAAATGTATTGGAGTTACCACCCTCAGAAATTTCAGCCTAAATAAATGATTCAGAGTTCAATTAACGGACATCTCAGCATCAACTGTTCAGAGCAGACTGGGTGACTCAGGCCTTAATGGTTGAAAGAAACACGAGCAACAGACATTAGACCGGGGGAAATCTTTCCTTGGTCTGGAATCAAAATTTGAGATTATTGGTTCCAACTGCTGTGTCTTTGTGAGACGCAGAGTAGGTGAACAGATGATTTCTGCATGTATGGTTCCCACCGTGAAGCATAGAGGAGGAGGTGTGATGGTGTGGGGGTGCTTTGCTGGTGACACTATCTGTAATTTATTTAGAATTCCAGGCACGCTTAACCAGCATGGCTATGACAGCATTCTGCGGTGATATGCCATCCCATCTGGTTTGCGATTAGTGGGACTATCATTTGTTTTTCAACAGCACAGTGACCCAACGCACCTCCAGGCTGTGTGGGCTAATTTGACCAAGAAGGGGAATGATGGAGTGCTGCATCAGATGACCTGGCCTCCACAATCACCCTACCTCAACCCAATTGAGATGGTTTGGGATGCGTTGGACCACAGATTGAAGGAACAGCAGCCAAAAAGTGCTCAGCATATGTGGGAACTCCTTCAAGACTGTTGCAAAAGCATTTCAGGTGAAGCTGATTGAGAGAATGCCAAGAGTGTGCAAAGCTGTCACCAAGGCAAAGGGTGGCTACTTTGAAGATTCTCAAATATAAATATAGTTTGATTTGTTTAACACTTCTTTTGGTTCCTACATGATTCCATATGTGTTGTTTCATAGTTTTGATGTCTTCTCTATTACTATGTTGAAAATGTACTAAAATAAAGAAAATAACGAGTTGGTGTGTCCAAACTTTTGACTGGTACTGTGTGTCGATGAGAGAGAGAGAGAAGGAGAGGGGAGAGGGAAGGAAGGAGAGGAGATAGGGAAGAAGATAATTAATAGCATGTTGCTACACACCTACAGTTTGAGCCTTTGAGTGTCTTTGACAGACTGGGGGATGGAAAGTTAGGGAGAGGGAGAATGACCAATGTGGGTACCTGTATGTGTGAGTCATTGATATCAAACCACATCGGCATAGACAGACAGACATGGCTTCGTGCGGGAGAACATGTTGTTTGTTCAACTGGGCTTGTCGGAAGCCACACATATGCAAACAAATACACACAAACACACACACACACCTGTTTGTGCTACTAACCACATGATACATTTGATGGAATGGGGTCACATACATTTTATAAAGGAGGCGGGGGGGGGGCTGGTCTTGAACCCCCTACCCTTCCCATAGACCCCCCAAGGGATGAGCAGTCTCCCAAGAGGCTTCTTCTCCTCCTACTCCTCATCCTCTCTTCTCTCTTCCTCCTCTCTGTCTCTCGGTGCCAGCACTCGCTCTAGGCGCGAATGAGAAAGTGACGATAATGAACATTGTCACCCTTTGCTTTTAAATGTTTTCTCTTGGGCATTTCTCCCCAAAAATGATCTTAGCATTGCTCAAGGAGAAAAGGCACCACAGATGGAATGTTTATGTATGAGTGTGTGTGTGTGTGTGTGTGTGTGTGTGTGTGTGTGTGTGTGTGTGTGTGTGTGTGTGTGTGTGTGTGTGTGTGTGTGTGTGTGTGTGTGTGTGTGTGTGTGTGTGTGTGTGTGTGCTTGTGAGCCTGTGTGTTTATGCAACAAACACCCAGTGCTTCGGAAAGTGGAAACTTGTATTTAAGTATGCGTCTGTCTTCAAGGCCCATGAATAGTATACAAGTTGAAAAGTAGAAGTTGCTGAAGTGAGTGGCTTCTGAAAATCTAAATTCAGAATCAAATCAATTTTTTTTTGTTAAATGTTTTGTAAACAACAGGAGTAGACTAACAATGAAATGCTTACGAACCCTTCCCAACAATGCAACGAGAAAGAAAATAGAAAATAATTGAAAAGTACTAACACGTAAAATTAATAATAAATAGACAATGGGTAATGATAACTTGGTTACATACACAGGGTACCAGTACTGAGTCAAGGTAGATATATACATATAACTAGGAATAAAATGGCAAGGCAACGGGATAGATAATAAACAGTAGCAGCAGCAGCTATTTGGTTAACTATTTAACTAACTACACTGAACACATTTGTTTATATCCCTGTTAGTGAGCATTTCTCCTTTGTCAATATAATCCATCCACCTGACAGGTGGGGTATATCAAGAAGCTGATTAAACAGCATGATCATTACACAGGTGCAGCTTGTGCTGGGGGCAATAAAAGGCCACTCTAAAATGTGCAATTTTGTCACATAACACAATGCCACAGATGTCTCAAGTTTTGAGGGAGCATGCAATTGGCATGCTGACTGCAGGAATGAATGCCCATCAGAGCTGTTGCCAGATGATTTCATGTTCTAGTCACCTCCGTCATTTGAGAGAATTTGCAAAAATATACCAGGACGAAATACTGAGGCCCATTGTGAGGCCATTTTTTTAAGTACTGTATCTGTGACCAACATATGCATATCTGTATTCCCAGTCATGTGAAATCCATAGATTAGGGCCTAATTTATTTATTTCAATTGACTGATTTTCTCATGTGGACTGTAACTCACTAAAATCAATGAAATTGTTGCATGTTGCGTTTATATTTATGTTGAGTATATTTGTATATGGAGGAAGAAGTTATTCAGGGTCCTGTTGGTTCCAGACTTAGTGCATTGGTACCACTATCCATTTTTAGGGACTTCCTCTGACATCTGGTGTAGAGGTCCTGGATGGCAGGGAGCTCGGCCCCAGTGATGTACTGGGCAGTACACACTGCCCTCTATATGCCAAGCAGTTGCTATAAAAAGTTGCCATAAAATGTGGTTATGTTGCCAGTCAAGATGCTTTCAGTGGTGCAACTATATAACTTTTTGAGGATTTGAGGGTCCATGTCAAATCTTTTCAGCCATCCTGAGGGAGAAGAGTTGTTGTCGTGCCCTCTTCATGACTGTGTTGGTGTGTCTGGCCCATGCTTGATCTGAATACCCGTTCCACTACAGCTCCATCGAGGTGAATGGGGGCGTGCTCGGCCCTCTGTTTTATTGTAGTCCACGATCAGCTCCTTTGTCTTGCTGACGCTGAGGGAGAGGTTGTCCTGGCACCACACTGCTAGGTCTCTGACCTCCTCCCCAGAGGCTGTCTCATCGCCGTCGTGATCAGGACTATCACCGTCATCTACAGTTAAGGATGGTGTTGGAGTCATGCACAGCCACGCAGTCGTGGGTGAACAGGGAGTACATGAGGAGACTAAGCACACACCCCCGAGGGCCCCCTGTGTTGAGGGTCAGTGTGGCGGGTGTGTTTTTGCCTACCCTCACCACCTGGAGGTGGCCCGTCAGGAAGTCCAGGGTCCTGTTGCAGAGGGAGGTGTTCAGTCCCAAGGTGATGCTCAGCTTAGTGATGAGTTTGGAGGGCACTATGGTGTTGAACTCTGAGCTGTAGTCAATGAACAGCATTCTCACATAGGTGTTCCTCTCATGTGAGTGCTTCCAGGGTGATCGTCATTTAGACAGGTTACCTTGACATACAAGTGAAACTCTGTGAATGGCACCCTATTGTTTTGTTCCTTTTTATTTGAGCCCTTTGATAGGTGATATATTTGGGGCAGTGAGGCGGTAAACTGAAAATGATATGCTGCAGTGCCTTGATATATTCGAGTTCATTTCATGGGGAATTTCCCACAGCCTTGTAGCAAAGGGATGGTTTCTGTGTGTTTGTCTATGTGTGTCGCCAGCCTCGTTCCTGGGTCTGTGAGTCAGTGTGTCCGTCACTGTCGGCAATGCTCTTACTATGACATACACACACGGACACAAACAGACATGTCAGACCTGTTTCCTCTGTGTCTCGGTAGACTGAGGGAGACGTGTGTGTGTGTGTGTGTGTGTGTGTGTGTGTGTGTGTGTGTTAGAACTGGGACGATAAACCAAAAAATGATCGACACCGACCAAACCGGCCACTTATTGTGGACATTTTGTTGATATTGTTCATTATTATAAATAACCTAAAGGGCGCTACTAGAGAAATGTGATGTTTGAAATTAAATAAATAAATATGTAGGTGCAGGTAAATATAGGTAAATATGTAGGTAAATATGTATATAATGTGTTTCATCTAAACAACATAATCATTACAATCACTCTAAGTCTGTTTTCTTTTTGTTGCCATTGGCTGTTTTTGACTGTTAGGCCTACGTGCTTCTCTGCATGTGTGCACTTCAGGAGTGAAATGCTAGGTTGAGTGTGTGTCAGAGTTATAGCTGTTTGTCCTGCCAGCCACACGATAGATTTACTGGCAATAAGACTCTCCTAGCTCACTGTTTGTAGGTTCTCAACACACGTTATGCACCTGCCCAGGGTACAGGAATGAAGGACTGCTACCACTTGAAAACAGATGAGAACAAAAAAAGATAACCTACTAGAGATGAAGAGAGAGACAAAGAGAGTGAGTGAGTGAGAGAGAGAGAGAGAGAGAGAGAGAGACAGAGAGAGAGAGAGAGAGAGAGAGAGAGAGAGAGAGAATGGAGTGCTGAATTGGTTAAAGAAAAATACATAGAGAGAAAGGAAGGGATCAGAGAGAAAGAGTGGAGAGGGCAGAGAGAGAAAAGAGAGGGTGAGAGTGGAGTCAGGGAACGAGAGAGCGAGAAGGTGAAACAGAGCGAGAGGGCAGGGAGAGAAAAGAGAGGAGGGTGAGAGAGATGAGTAAGGGAATGAGAGAGCGAGAAGGTGAAACAGAGCGAGAGGGCAGGGAGAGAAAAGAGAGGAGGGTGAGAGAGATGAGTAAGGGAATGAGAGAGAGAAAGGCATGCGGAAAGTTCTTTCTCCCAGTGCATAATGACGGTTCCCACGCGATAGAGAGGTCATGTTACCTTCCTCTTGTCACTGGTCACACCAGACACTGCAGCTTCTCCACACATCATAATATATATCAGCTCAGAGGGGAAGTGTTCTGCTCTGAGGTCAAATTCCGTGTGTGTTGCGTGCGCAGCTACGTGGGTGCGTAATCTTTTGTGTCTGTATGCACAGTACGGTATGTATGTGTGCGTTCTTTAAACCATTATCTCTTGGCATAGATGATTTAAACAGTTGACATTTTGGCCTGTCAGGTGTCTATTTATTTTTTAACTAGCCAAGTAATTTAAGAACAAATTAATATTTACAATGACAGCCTACCTGGACATCGCTGGGCCAATTGTGCGCTGCCCTATGGGACTCCCAATCATGTTCGGTTGTGATACAGTCTGGATTCGAACCAGGGTGTCTGTAGTGACGCCTCAAGCACTAAAATGCAGAGCCTTAGACCACTGCACCACTCAGGAGCCTTCACACTTCTATGCTTGTGCAAACTATGACTTAAGCTCTCATTTGTATTTATAGTGTTGTCACGATACCAGCATTTCGACCTTGATACCAGATTTAGTATCACAATACTCGATATCATCACGATACACGATATCAAAACGATCCCACAGCAAAAAAATAAGACGTTAGCCAAGGTAACTAAGTGTCTCTTGATCTCGACAGATAAACTCAGCTGCTGCTCTGTTCAATCGCAGGGCATCTTTTGAGTTCAGTATCACATTTGAATGTTTTTATATCAACATTTTTCAGACAGCCATGTATGCATTAATTAATCAATTAGACAATCATGCAATCACTTTGACTTAGTTTTTACCAATCTGACTACACAACAACATAATGGTAATCATTTATTTGAATGGTAAAGCTATATTGATAAACTGGGTTAATCATTATGTAGCCTAGACCTATTCACAATACAGGTGCATATTCAATAGGAGTGTGTGCATGCACTGAGATATTGAGCTTGTTTTGGCTGATTTCATGGGGCTCCTGATGAAAAACAATCTGTTTCCCTTCCAGTTGGGACTTATTTGTTGTACTGATCAACCACATTGGCATAGAAGTTGCTTGTTTTATAAAATGTCTCTCTAACTATTAATGATGACATTCAGGAAGCGTCGGAGCACAGCCAGTTTGCAATAGATCATCTCTGGGAGAGACGTTTGAGAGACTGAATAAGTGAATGATTGCCAGTTTTCGCTGGCAATCAGCAATGAAATCTGCATATGTTGTGTTATGATTTGCATATGATCACAAACAAAGTACTAGGGTAGTGAATTGATGTTAGCTTTAGCTAACAATGAAAGTTAGCCTACAAAACTGGAAGCTACCGGCATCTTCTTGCATTGTAATGTGTTCTAGCCTGTAAGGACATTGTTTTGCGAACAGTAATTAACAGTTTCAACATTTCTTCAAGGTTGTTAACTTCTGTGCTTGAGAGGGGAGCTAACATGATGCAGCCCAGACTCCCAGTGCAGGCTAGTAGTGAGTAAGTGGAGCAGACAGGGTGCTCTACAATAAGAGGTCTGCTGTGCTAATAGACAGGCTTGATCAGTGAGGCACATTTGACAGATGTACCGAAAGTAATAGAAATTCTAGTACCGAACCGTTTTTTCATCTTCTAGTATGGAAAAAGTTTCGGTGTACCGTGCAGCAGTAGTGAATGTGCTCTGAAACCACCTCTGTCTGCCCTTCTATGTGGAAGTCATATGCCCACATTCAAATATTGTCTCCTATTTGCAAAACAAACTCTGTGGTTGCATGTGTATGACATCATTCCTATTTAAACGCCTTGTGGTCAAAGCATCATTCTGGGAAAGGTTGTCTGTTTAACCCATAAATGTGACTGAATTCAGGAACATGAGCTTATTTCTATTTGACAAAAGTAGAGACTCAGAGCTTCAACATGTTATTTCAGACACTGCAGTTGGGGAAGCATGGAAACATTATGCTTCTTTGAAATTCTATGAACTTGTTATCCCACTTTGGAGACAAGTAGGAGAAAATAGCCTTGAATGATTCTCACACTTTCCAGAGAGCTCGTCTTTGTTTATGCCCATTCAGGATTGTTCACACCCTCTTATGCCTTAGCCCAACCCATCTTTTTAAGAATTCACATCTAAAGGCAATGAGTCAGCATGGCATTGTCCTCCAGGAAGTAGTCTCTCTATTACCCCCCTCCATTATCTCAGCCAATCATGGATCCTGCTTTTCTCCCTACGAAGCACAGTGTTTTCTATGTCGCTAAACTAGACTCATAATTGTATCTTTATATTCATATTTACAGATTCCAGACCTGTTTGTAATTAAGGGAAATGCCATTTCACACATTCAAGAAGTCATTTCTGTACAAAATAAATAAATAATACTAAATGAAGAGTTTTATTTCCCAAATTATATATTCATCAAGTTTTCACATTTGACTTTCTTCAATAGAAATGATTGCTTGTAGGTACTGTACCTTCATGTGTGTGTAAAATATTATTGTGCTCAGATTTTAGATTCGTAGATTTTAGATTTATTACAATGAGTTTTTTCCCAAAGAGCTATATGTTCATTGTTTAGCTAGAATGGAATGTTTGTATCCTGTATATTTGAATGGGATATGTGGTTGTGCCAGCTAGCTATCTTACGATCAATGCACTGTAAGTTGCTGTGGATAAGAGCATCTGAAAAATGACTAAAATGTCAAATGTAAATGTTTTACATGCAGATCTCATATTACTGTATTAATTAATTATCATTTTTCTTTTTACCTCGCAAATGTATCATTTGTACAGTTCTTTATAATAAATGTAGTTATGTGTTACGTTAGACTTACTTATTTCTCTGAGAGTGAGGCAGATATATACTGTTTTTCAAAACAACAAACAAATGATTTTTGGTATCTGAAGTGAAACCATCAAGTGATAGACTATCATTGAACAACCACATTCCATGATTAGATAGATATTGAAAAAACACACCAATCTCATTCATAATTTCTTTCCAGAATAAAAGCAAATTGACCAACTTTTCTGAAAGTAGATATATATCGTTTTGGAACGAAACACTTCAAATATACTGTATATACATTATTAATTATTATTCATCTTGTTATTTTTTTAAACTGCAATAGGAAATAGCATCAAATGCCCTCAACCCTGAATCCGGCCACATATGGTAGCATCCATAGACATGTATGTGCAATAGGCTGTTGCTTAGAAATCATGTGTTGATGTGTTTCAAACACTGCAGACCACATTCTGGGGAAGCATAATGCTGCACATTAGAACATGCTATGTTTGACAGTGATGAAACCAGCTGTACACATCTTGGTAATATGTGCTCTATCCCAAAAGGTTATGTTTGGAACTGAGGCTAGATTTCAGGTAGGCCTCAAAAAATCTCCAGAGTCCTACGGTACTGATCCCTTGTTACTATGAGACCACATAACCTTTTCTCCTTGTACTGATCAGTTCTTACTATGATACCACATCAGCTCTTCTCCCTGTACTGATCAGTTCTTATGAGACCACATCACCTCTTCTCCCTGTACTGATATGTTCCTACTACGAGACCACATCACCTCTTCTCCCTGTACTGATCAGTTCTTACTATGAGACCACATCACATCTTCTCCCTGTACTGATCAGTTCTTGAGACCACATCACATCTTCTCCCTGTACTGATCAGTTCTTACCATGAGACCACATCATCTCTTCTTCCTGTACTGATCAGTTCTTATGAGACCACATCACCTCTTCTCCCTGTAATGATCAGTTCTTACTATGGGACCACATCACCTCTTCTCCCTGTACTGATCTGTTCCTGTTAGACCACATCACCTCTTCTCAATGTACTGATCAGTTCTTATGAGACCACATCACCTCTTCTCAATGTACTGATCAGTTCTTATGAGACCACATCACCTCTTCTCAATGTACTGATCAGTTCTTATGAGACCACATCACCTCTTCTCAATGTACTGATCAGTTCTTATGAGACCACATCACCTCTTCTCAATGTACTGATCAGTTCTTATGAGACCACATCACCTCTTCTCCCTGTAATGATCAGTTCTTACTATGAGACCATATCACCTCTTCTCCCTGTAATGATCAGTTCTTACTATGAGACCACATCACCTCTTCTCCCTGTAATGATCAGTTCTTACTATGAGACCACGTCACCACTTCTCCCTGTAATGATCAGTTCTTACTATGAGACCACATCACCTCTTCTCAATGTACTGATCAGTTCTTATGAGACCACATCACCTCTTCTCCCTGTAATGATCAGTTCTTACTATGAGACCACATCACCTCTTCTCCCTGTAATGATCAGTTCTTACTATGAGACCACGTCACCACTTCTCCCTGTAATGATCAGTTCTTACTATGAGACCACATCACCTCTTCTCAATGTACTGATCAGTTCTTATGAGACCACATCACCTCTTCTCCCTGTAATGATCAGTTCTTACTATGAGACCATATCACCTCTTCTCCCTGTAATGATCAGTTCTTACTATGAGACCACATCACCTCTTCTCCCTGTAATGATCAGTTCTTACTATGAGACCACATCACCTCTTCTCCCTGTAATGATCAGTTCTTACTATGAGACCACATCACCTCTTCTCCCTGTACTGATCAGTTCTTATGAGACCACATCACCCGTTCTCCCTGAACTGATCAGTTCTTACTATGAGACCACATCACCTCTTCTCCCTGTACTGATCTGTTCCTACTATGAGACCACATCACCCGTTCTCCCTGTACTGATCAGTTCTTACTATGAGACCACAATTACCTCTTCTCACTGTACTGATCAGTTCTTGAGACCACATCACATCTTCTACCTGTACTGATCAGTTCTTACTATGAGACCACATCACCTCTTCTCCCTGTACTGATCAGTTATTATGAGACCACATCACCTCTTCTCCCTGTACTGATCTGTTCCTACTATGAGACCACATCACCTCTTCTCCCTGATCAGTTCTTACTATGAGACCACATAACCTCTTCTCCCTGTACTGATCTGTTCCTACTATGAAACCACGTCACCACTTCTCCCTGTACTGATCAGTTCTTACTATGAGACCACATCACCTATTCTCCCTGTACTGATCAGTTCTTGAGACCACATCACATCTTCTCCCTGTAATGATCAGCTCTTACTATGAGACCACATCCCCTCTTCTCCCTGTACTGATCAGTTCTTATGAGACCACATCACATCTTCCCTGTACTGATCAGTTCTTACTATGAGACCACATCACCTATTCTCCCTGTAATGATCAGCTCTTACTATGGGGCCATATCACCTCTTCTCCGTGTACTGATCTGTGCCTTTTAGACCACATCACCTCTTCTCAATGTAAATATCAGTTCTTATGAGAACACATCACCTCTTCTCCCTGTAATGATCAGTTCTTACTATTGGACCACATCACCTCTTCTACCTGTACTGGTCAGTTCTTACGATGAGACCACATCACCTCTTCTCCCTGTACTGATCAGTTCTTACTGAGACCACATCACCTCTTCTCCCTGTACTGATCAGTTCTTATGAGACCACATCACCTCTTCTCCCTGTACTGATCAGTTCTTACTACGAGACCACATCACCTCTTCTCCCTGTACTGATCAGTTCTTACTACGAGACCACATCACCTCTTCTCCCTGTACTGATCAGTTCTTACTATGAGACCACATCACCTCTTCTCCCTGTACTGATCAGTTCTTGAGACCACATCACATCTTCTCCCTGTACTGATCAGTTCTTACTGAGACAACATCACCTCTTCTCCCTGTACTGATCTGTTCCTACTATGAGACCACAATACCCCTTCTCCCTGATCAGTTCTTACTATGAGACCACATCACCTCTTCTCCCTGTACTGATCAGTTCTTACTGAGACCACATCACCTCTTCTCCCTGTACTGATCTGTTCCTACTATGAGACCACAATACCCCTTCTCCCTGATCAGTTCTTACTATGAGACCACATCACCTGTTCTCCCTGTACTGATCAGTTCTTACCATGAGACCACATCACCTCTTCTCAATGTACTGGTCAATTCTTACTATGAAACCACATCACCTCTTCTCCCTGTACGTATCAGTTCTCATGAGACCACATCACCCGTTCTCCCTGTACTGATCTGTTCTTACTATGAGACCACATCACCTGTTCTCCCTGTACTGATCAGTTCTTACTATGAGACCACATCACCTCTTCTCCCTGTACTGATCTGTTCTTACTATGAGACCACATCACCTCTTCTCCCTGTACTGATCAGTTATTATGAGACCACATCACCTCTTCTCCCTGTACTGATCTGTTCCTACTATGAGACCACATCACCTCTTCTCCCTGATCAGTTCTTACTATGAGACCACATAACCTCTTCTCCCTGTACTGATCTGTTCCTACTATGAAACCACGTCACCACTTCTCCCTGTACTGATCAGTTCTTACTATGAGACCACATCACCTATTCTCCCTGTACTGATCAGTTCTTGAGACCACATCACATCTTCTCCCTGTAATGATCAGCTCTTACTATGAGACCACATCCCCTCTTCTCCCTGTACTGATCAGTTCTTATGAGACCACATCACATCTTCTCCCTGTACTGATCAGTTCTTACTATGAGACCACATCACCTATTCTCCCTGTAATGATCAGCTCTTACTATGGGGCCATATCACCTCTTCTCCGTGTACTGATCTGTGCCTTTTAGACCACATCACCTCTTCTCAATGTAAATATCAGTTCTTATGAGAACACATCACCTCTTCTCCCTGTAATGATCAGTTCTTACTATTGGACCACATCACCTCTTCTCCCTGTACTGGTCAGTTCTTACGATGAGACCACATCACATGTTCTCCCTGGACTGATCAGTTCTTATGAGACCACATCACCTCTTCTCCCTGTACTGATCAGTTCTTACTGAGACCACATCACCTCTTCTCCCTGTACTGATCAGTTCTTATGAGACCACATCACCTCTTCTCCCTGTACTGATCAGTTCTTACTACGAGACCACATCACATCTTCTCCCTGTACTGATCAGTTCTTACTACGAGACCACATCACCTCTTCTCCCTGTACTGATCAGTTCTTACTATGAGACCACATCACCTCTTCTCCCTGTACTGATCAGTTCTTGAGACCACATCACATCTTCTCCCTGTACTGATCAGTTCTTACTGAGACAACATCACCTCTTCTCCCTGTACTGATCTGTTCCTACTATGAGACCACAATACCCCTTCTCCCTGATCAGTTCTTACTATGAGACCACATCACCTCTTCTCCCTGTACTGATCAGTTCTTACTGAGACCACATCACCTCTTCTCCCTGTACTGATCTGTTCCTACTATGAGACCACAATACCCCTTCTCCCTGATCAGTTCTTACTATGAGACCACATCACCTGTTCTCCCTGTACTGATCAGTTCTTACCATGAGACCACATCACCTCTTCTCAATGTACTGGTCAATTCTTACTATGAAACCACATCACCTCTTCTCCCTGTACGTATCAGTTCTCATGAGACCACATCACCCGTTCTCCCTGTACTGATCTGTTCTTACTATGAGACCACATCACCTGTTCTCCCTGTACTGATCAGTTCTTACTATGAGACCACATCACCTCTTCTCCCTGTACTGATCTGTTCTTACTATGAGACCACATCACCTCTTCTCACTGTACTGATCAGTTCTTACTATGAGACCACATCACCTCTTCTCCCTGTACTGATCTGTTCTTACTATGAGACCACATCACCTCTTCTCCCTGATCAGTTCTTACTATGAGACCACATAACCTCTTCTCCCTGTACTGATCTGTTCCTACTATGAAACCACGTCACCACTTCTCCCTGTACTGATCAGTTCTTACTATGAGACCACATCACCTATTCTCCCTGTACTGATCAGTTCTTGAGACCACATCACATCTTCTCCCTGTAATGATCAGCTCTTACTATGAGACCACATCCCCTCTTCTCCCTGTACTGATCAGTTCTTATGAGACCACATCACATCTTCTCCCTGTACTGATCAGTTCTTACTATGAGACCACATCACCTATTCTCCCTGTAATGATCAGCTCTTACTATGGGGCCATATCACCTCTTCTCCGTGTACTGATCTGTGCCTTTTAGACCACATCACCTCTTCTCAATGTAAATATCAGTTCTTATGAGAACACATCACCTCTTCTCCCTGTAATGATCAGTTCTTACTATTGGACCACATCACCTCTTCTCCCTGTACTGGTCAGTTCTTACGATGAGACCACATCACATGTTCTCCCTGGACTGATCAGTTCTTATGAGACCACATCACCTCTTCTCCCTGTACTGATCAGTTCTTACTGAGACCACATCACCTCTTCTCCCTGTACTGATCAGTTCTTATGAGACCACATCACCTCTTCTCCCTGTACTGATCAGTTCTTACTACGAGACCACATCACCTCTTCTCCCTGTACTGATCAGTTCTTACTACGAGACCACATCACCTCTTCTCCCTGTACTGATCAGTTCTTACTATGAGACCACATCACCTCTTCTCCCTGTACTGATCAGTTCTTGAGACCACATCACATCTTCTCCCTGTACTGATCAGTTCTTACTGAGACAACATCACCTCTTCTCCCTGTACTGATCTGTTCCTACTATGAGACCACAATACCCCTTCTCCCTGATCAGTTCTTACTATGAGACCACATCACCTCTTCTCCCTGTACTGATCAGTTCTTACTGAGACCACATCACCTCTTCTCCCTGTACTGATCTGTTCCTACTATGAGACCACAATACCCCTTCTCCCTGATCAGTTCTTACTATGAGACCACATCACCTGTTCTCCCTGTACTGATCAGTTCTTACCATGAGACCACATCACCTCTTCTCAATGTACTGGTCAATTCTTACTATGAAACCACATCACCTCTTCTCCCTGTACGTATCAGTTCTCATGAGACCACATCACCCGTTCTCCCTGTACTGATCTGTTCTTACTATGAGACCACATCACCTGTTCTCCCTGTACTGATCAGTTCTTACTATGAGACCACATCACCTCTTCTCCCTGTACTGATCTGTTCTTACTATGAGACCACATCACCTCTTCTCCCTGTACTGATCAGTTATTATGAGACCACATCACCTCTTCTCCCTGTACTGATCTGTTCCTACTATGAGACCACATCACCTCTTCTCCCTGATCAGTTCTTACTATGAGACCACATAACCTCTTCTCCCTGTACTGATCTGTTCCTACTATGAAACCACGTCACCACTTCTCCCTGTACTGATCAGTTCTTACTATGAGACCACATCACCTATTCTCCCTGTACTGATCAGTTCTTGAGACCACATCACATCTTCTCCCTGTAATGATCAGCTCTTACTATGAGACCACATCCCCTCTTCTCCCTGTACTGATCAGTTCTTATGAGACCACATCACATCTTCTCCCTGTACTGATCAGTTCTTACTATGAGACCACATCACCTATTCTCCCTGTAATGATCAGCTCTTACTATGGGGCCATATCACCTCTTCTCCGTGTACTGATCTGTGCCTTTTAGACCACATCACCTCTTCTCAATGTAAATATCAGTTCTTATGAGAACACATCACCTCTTCTCCCTGTAATGATCAGTTCTTACTATTGGACCACATCACCTCTTCTCCCTGTACTGGTCAGTTCTTACGATGAGACCACATCACATGTTCTCCCTGGACTGATCAGTTCTTATGAGACCACATCACCTCTTCTCCCTGTACTGATCAGTTCTTACTGAGACCACATCACCTCTTCTCCCTGTACTGATCAGTTCTTATGAGACCACATCACCTCTTCTCCCTGTACTGATCAGTTCTTACTACGAGACCACATCACCTCTTCTCCCTGTACTGATCAGTTCTTACTACGAGACCACATCACCTCTTCTCCCTGTACTGATCAGTTCTTACTATGAGACCACATCACCTCTTCTCCCTGTACTGATCAGTTCTTGAGACCACATCACATCTTCTCCCTGTACTGATCAGTTCTTACTGAGACAACATCACCTCTTCTCCCTGTACTGATCTGTTCCTACTATGAGACCACAATACCCCTTCTCCCTGATCAGTTCTTACTATGAGACCACATCACCTCTTCTCCCTGTACTGATCAGTTCTTACTGAGACCACATCACCTCTTCTCCCTGTACTGATCTGTTCCTACTATGAGACCACAATACCCCTTCTCCCTGATCAGTTCTTACTATGAGACCACATCACCTGTTCTCCCTGTACTGATCAGTTCTTACCATGAGACCACATCACCTCTTCTCAATGTACTGGTCAATTCTTACTATGAAACCACATCACCTCTTCTCCCTGTACGTATCAGTTCTCATGAGACCACATCACCCGTTCTCCCTGTACTGATCTGTTCTTACTATGAGACCACATCACCTGTTCTCCCTGTACTGATCAGTTCTTACTATGAGACCACATCACCTCTTCTCCCTGTACTGATCTGTTCTTACTATGAGACCACATCACCTCTTCTCACTGTACTGATCAGTTCTTACTATGAGACCACATCCCCTCTTCTCCCAGTACTGATCTGTTCTTACTAAGAGACCACATCACCTCTTCTCACTGTACTGATCAGTTCTTACTATGAGACCACATCCCCTCTTCTCCCAGTACTGATCTGTTCCTTCTATGAGACCACATCACCTCTTCTCCCTGATCAGTTCTTACTATGAGACCACATCACCTCTTCTCCCTGATCAGTTCTTACTATGAGACCACATCACCTCTTCTCCCTGATCAGTTCTTACTATGAGACAACATAACCTCTTCTCCCTGTAATGATCAGTTCTTACTATGAGACCACATCACCTCTTCTCCCTGTACTGATCAGTTCTTGAGACCACATCACATCTTCTCCCTGTAATGATCAGTTCTTACTATGGGGCCATATCACCTCTTCTCCCTGTACTGATCTGTTCCTATTAGAACACATCACCTCTTCTCAATGTACTGATCAGTTCTTATGAGACCACATCACCTGTTCTCCCTGTACTGATCTGTTCTTACTATGAGACCACATCACCTGTTCTCCCTGTACTGATCTGTTCTTACTATGAGACCACATCACCTGTTCTCCCTGATCAGTTCTTACTATGAGACCACATCACCTCTTCTCCCTGTACTGATCTGTTCCTATTAGACCACATCACCTCTTCTCACTGTACTTATCTGTTCTTATGAGACCACATCACATCTTCTATCTGTACTGATCTGTTCCTACTATGAGACCACATCATCTCTTCTCCCTGATCAGTTCTTACTATGAGACCACATCACCTCTTCTTACTTTTCTTATCTGTTCTTATGACACCACATCACATCTTCTTTCTGTACTGATCAATTCTTACTATGAGACCACATCACCTCTTCTCCCTGATCAGTTCTTACTATGAGACAACATAACCTCTTCTCCCTGTAATGATCAGTTCTTACTATGAGACCACATCACCTCTTCTCCCTGTACTGATCAGTTCTTGAGACCACATAAAATCTTCTCCCTGTAATGATCAGTTCTTACTATGGGGCCATATCACCTCTTCTCCCTGTACTGATCTGTTCCTATGAGACCACATCACCTGTTCTCCCTGATTAGTTCTTACTATGAGACTACATCACCTCTTCTCACTGTACTGATCTGTTCTTATGAGACCACATCACATCTTCTATCTGTACTGATCTGTTCTTACTATGAGACCACATCACCTCTTCTCCCTGATCAGTTCTTACTATGAGACCACATCACCTCTTCTACCTGTACTGATCAGTTCTTACTATGAGACCACATCACCTCTTCTCCCTGTACTTATCTGTTCTTGCTATGAGACCACATCACCTCTTCTCCCTGTACTGATCTGTTCTTATGAGACCACATCACCACTTCTCCCTGTACTGATCTGTTCTTATGAGACCATATCACCTCTTCTCCATCTCGGAGTGCCCTATGATCTCCCCACATCAGGGTTCCCTCCATTCAAACTGACACACATGCACACATTCTCTTTCTTTCTCTCTTTATCGCTCTCGCTGCCATCTCCTCCTTCTCCCTTCATCTCTCTACCTCCTCCCTTACTCTGCCCTATGGCAACTGAATTCTAGCGTCTGCCAGCTTGAAACCGTTACAAAAATCCCCCAGCATTCCATTTGTCCTGGCACATTATTGTTTCATTTTTGGAGCGCCTGATGCAGGTACTTAGTACTGCAGGTGCATTTTACCATGGAGCCAATCGTAGCCTGCGGCATAGTTCTCATGCCTAACATACTCCTGCCCTGCTTGACTAGGGCCAGGGGAACTAGAGAGAGAGAGAGTAGGATTTGGCAGATAAAGCGAGAGAGAGGTAGAAAGATAGAGGGAGAAAAATGGAGAGAGAGGGATGAAGGGAGCTTTTTGTTTGTGGTTGAGTGCTGTTTTGGCTCCGGGGCTGCTCAGTGTGTGAGCGCGTGTGTATGCGCGAGCGTGTGTGTGTCCGTGCAACCGCTCAGCATTAGCAACAGGAGCTGTAGTTTTGTCTCTCTGGGTGGCATGAATAGCATTCATAATCTCACTCTATCTCTCTTTTTCTCTCTCTCTCTTTTTCTCACTCTCTCTTTCTCTCTCACTATTTCTTGTACTGTAGCTGTTACTCTTTCCCCATCTTCATACTGACCACAATGTAGAGGTAGCATTATCATTACAAGAAGCTCTGAGCTTGACATTGTGTGTGTGTGTGTGTGTGTGTGTGTGTGTGCCTGAAAGCGTGTGTACAATATGTTTGTGTGCGAGGTGTTGTTGTTACATGAGTGTGTGTCCATGGATACTTGATAGCGAGAGACGTTCATAAGAATGCATAATATTTTCTCAACCAGTCTTAATGAGGATTTCTCTCTCTCCCTCTCTCTCTCTCTCTCTCTCCCTCTCTCTCTCTCTCTCTCTCTCTCTCTCTCTCTCTTTCTCTCACACACACTGCTCTCTCTCCCTCTTTCTCTCTCTCACACACACACACACACACACACACACACACACACACACACACACACACACACACACACACACACACACACACACACACACACACACACACACACACACACACACACATACACACACACTCTCTGTGTTGCTTGGAGCTTCTTGTAATAAGGCTACCACCCCATTGTGTTCAGTATGAAGATGGGGAAAGACTAACAGCTGCAGTACAGAGGAAAAGGGAGGGAGAAAACACATACAGCCTTGCTATCTCCACACTCCACCTCAAACCTCACAAACACAGCCGAGAGGCAATGGAGGGTATCCAGTCATTGTTCAGTGTCTGGTTTTAATAATCTGAAGAAGGACAATGTGTCTCCCTGTCAGCTACTGAAGGACCCCTCCTATCTGTCTGTAGGGGCAGCTGGCCGCATGCACGGCCATGCGCTATCGCAATGGATGAATCCACTTCATTCTTTCATTTGGTTACTTCCTCCACATCTTAGCCAAGGGCTATAGACATGAGGTGGAAAACAATGACTGTTTCTTCTTCTTTCTGCTCTGAGAGGAGGCTTGTTGGCGCTATCAGGAGCAACAGAGGATTGTGGGTGTTTTTATCTTACATCTTTTTTTATTTTGGACAGGTGTCCTGTCTAGGTCAGAGATTAGTGTTATCCGCTATCCGCTGACCCTGTCATTATGTTTTATGTAGAAATATGTTTTCAATTTGGTTTAAATATTTAAATATCTTCTAAACACATACAAGTTGATGATAATGTAAACACCACACACACGCATACACACAGAATTCAATTGACTATCCAAAGGACTATGGACAGAAATGAGCTGTTCAGCCATCTTCAGCCATTATGTTAATATGGAGATGCTAATTATTCTGTATTTTCCCTATTCATTTGAACTTTTTGGGCTTCCCAACCAAATTCTCATTGAAAGCAAGTCCAAGCAGAGGTAGATCTGTTCTATGTGTGCAATGTCTATGCTTCCTGCTCTTAAGTTTAGTTTTTGCATCTTTTACTTTAGGTTTTGTACAGTAGCTTCAAACAGCTGACAATACAATATTTTGGGTTATTGAAAAGGTATTTTACGATGGTTTAGATGGAACAATGACGGCTTATTTAGTTGCATAATTGGAAATTAGGCAAACTTTCAAATTTGAGCAATTAGGAAATGGCGGAGAAATGTTTGCATATTGCACCTTTAAATCAATTTCACAAGTACAATTTAATAAAGCTTTCATTATACACAAATGTTTGAGTCGTAATAATGACACAATGATCCTCACTCATCGACAGAGGTCATCTCGACAGAAAATCGCCACCTTGCTACACAGTTTTAAGTGGAGCTGGGATGCAACTGACGTTTCTAGGGGTTCTATAGTCTATATTCATAGTTCCACAGAGCTGCTGTTCCACTTTCCGATGATACAACCTGCTGAGCAGCCTCTTCTATGTACAGCCTGTACTGGGGCAAGTCCAACAAGTCTTGCTGCTGAAACAAAGAAATAAACAAACAAAAAGGAAAACGAAAATTTCATAGTGGCTTTTTATGTAGGTTTGTCTGGACACAGTGGCAGTTAAAGAGTGGCGTATATGAGATTTTTACAAAATTATGAGTGAGAGAGACAGAGACAGAGACGGAGAGAGAGAGCGAGAGAGACAGAGAGAGCAAGAGTGAGACAGAGAGAGAGAGAGATACAGAGCGAGAGTGGGAGAGAGAGAGAGACAGAGAGAGCAAGAGTGAGACAGAGAGAGAGAGAGAGAGAGAGAGATACAGAGCGAGAGAGGGAGAGAGAGAGACAGAGAGAGCAAGAGTGAGACAGAGAGAGAGAGAGAGATATACAGAGCGAGAGAGGGAGAGAGAGAGAGAGAGAGAGAGAGAGAGACGGAGAAAGAGGGAGAGAGAGATACAGAGCGAGAGAGGGAGAGAGAGAGAGACAGAGAGAGCAAGAGTGAGACAGAGAGAGAGAGAGAGAGAGAGATACAGAGCGAGAGAGGGAGAGAGAGAGAGACAGAGAGAGCAAGAGTGAGACAGAGAGAGAGAGAGATACAGAGCGAGAGAGGGAGAGAGAGAGAGACAGAGAGAGCAAGAGTGAGACAGAGAGAGAGAGATACAGAGCGAGAGAGGGAGAGAGAGAGAGACAGAGAGAGCAAGAGTGAGACAGAGAGAGAGAGAGAGAGAGAGATACAGAGCGAGAGAGGGAGAGAGAGAGACAGAGAGAGCAAGAGTGAGAGAGAGAGATATACAGAGCGAGAGAGGGGAGAGAGAGAGAGAGAGAGAGAGGGAGAGACGGAGAAAGAGGGAGAGAGAGATACAGAGCGAGAGAGAGACAGAGAGAGCAAGAGTGAGACAGAGAGAGAGAGAGAGAGAGGGAGAGATACAGAGCGAGAGAGGGAGAGAGAGAGAGAGGGAGAATAATACCCATTGAAATGAAACATTCCCTATTTTAACTTTCTCTCTCACACTTCCCCCTCTCTTACTCTTTCTGCCTTCTCTCCACACATTTCTATCTTTATTTCCCCTTCAGCTGTGTGTCTCAGTGACTTCCTGAGAGCAAGCCAGTTTCTATAGTTGGAGATAGTATAGTTGCTGGTGTAGTGTGAGCTCCTTGACAGCGCTCTCTAAGTCTTTCCCAGACCCAATTTGCGGGCCTGTCTCTTCCTATAGTGATTGAGGGCCTGTGCTTGTCAGCCAGGGGGTCCCTCAGGGATCTGTGACGCACCCGTCCTCTTTATCAGACCTGGCTGTAGCAGTCAAGGAGGATTTAGTTAACTGTGAGGTAATACACTCCGCACAGAGTGTGTATATATGTGTGTGTGTGTGCTTCCTTGTGTGTATTTGTGTATGTGCGCATGTGTGAGATATGAAAGCATCCTTTATGTGAGTGTGTATTAGGGATGTGAATGATTGTGTGGATTGTGTAGCAGGCAGTAGTTAAATCACCTGTGTGGTGTGTGTTGCAGGCAGTAGTTAAATCACCTGTGTGGTGTGTGTAGCAGGCAGTAGTTAAATCACCTGTGTGGTGTGTGTAGCAGGCAGTAGTTAAATCACCTGTGTGGTGTGTGTAGCAGGCAGTAGTTAAATCACCTGTGTGGTGTGTGTAGCAGGCAGTAGTTAAATCACCTGTGTGGTGTGTGTAGCAGGCAGTAGTTAAATCACCTGTGTGGTGTGTGTAGCAGGCAGTAGTTAAATCACCTGTGTGGTGTGTGTAGCAGGCAGTAGTTAAATCACCTGTGTGGTGTGTGTAGCAGGCAGTAGTTAAATCACCTGTGTGGTGTGTGTAGCAGGCAGTAGTTAAATCACCTGTGTGGTGTGTGTAGCAGGCAGTAGTTAAATCACCTGTGTGGTGTGTGTCTGTGAGCCTCTGTACCTCATACCAGTCCCCAGTACCCTCCAGAGGAATGAGTGAGTCACGTCCGACGCCAGCACAAGTGGGAAGGCTAATTGTATTTTAATTATGCTGCCATCAAACACACGACTCAGACAGCTGCTTTCCCCCTCATATCCCCTCCTTTACACACACACACACACACACACACACACACACACACACACACACACACACACACACACACACACACACACACACACACACACACACACACACACACACACACACACACACACACACACACACACACACACACGCGCGCGAACCAGCGAGGGACCACGTATCCACAGAGCTGTTCATGAAACCAATGGAGTGCAACCGACCTAACATGTCCCTTCTTCTCGTCCTATCACAGCTCCCCCATCGCCGAGTGACCTTCTCCACGGCCAATCAGGCTCAAGACCTGCAGGACCCCTCCCAGCACAGCTACTACGACAGCGGATTGGAGGAATCGGAGACTCCCAGCTCCAAATCGTCATCGGGGCCCCGCATTGGGCCCCTGGCCCTGCCTGAGGACCACTACGAGAGGACCACCCCGGACGGCAGTATCGGAGAGATGGAGCACCCGGAGAACGGTAAGAGCAGGTGGTGTTTCCCCCACTCTTCCTCTTTTCATCCCCTCCTCTTCATCAATTCATCCTTTCTGGAGTGTGCCCTCTACTGTCCACATATGGACTTGAAGAGTGAACACACTGACACATATAAAAGCGATGGGAGTATGACAAGACATGACATATATATATATATATATATATATATATATATATATATATATATATAGACGATAGTAAAAGGACCTCTGACAAGACATGATAAATGTAGATAGACGATAGTAACAGGACCTCTGACAAGACATGACATATAAAGAGACTTGCCAAAACTATAGTTTGTAAACAAAAAATGTGTGTCATGGTTGAAAAAAGAGTTTTATTGACTCCAACCTACGTGTATGTAAACTACTGACTTCAACTGTATATAGATAGACAATAGTAGAAGGACCTCTGACAAGACATGACATATGTAGATAGACGATTGTAAAGGACCTCTGACAAGACATGATAAATGTAGATAGACGATAGTAACAGGACCTCTGACAAGACATGACATTGTTAGATAAACGATAGTAAAATTACCTCTGACAAGACATGACATTGGTGAATAGACGATAGTAACAGGACCTCTGACAAGACATGACATTGGTGAATAGACGAAAGTAACAGGACCTCTGACAAGACATGACATTGTTAGATAAACGATAGTAAAAGGACCTCTGACAAGACATGACCTTGGTAGATAAACGATAGTAACAGGACCTCTGACAAGACATGACATTGGTGAATAGACGAAAGTAACAGGACCTCTGACAAGACATGACATTGTTAGATAAACGATAGTAACAGGACCTCTGACAAGACATGACCTTGGTAGATAAACGATAGTAACAGGACCTCTGACAAGACATAACATTGGTCGATAAATAATAGTTACATATATAGATAGACGATAGTAACAGGACCTCTGACAAGACATGACATTGGTAGGTAGATAGACGATAGTAACAGGACCTCTGACAAGACATGATAGTAAAAGGACCTCTGACAAGACATGATAAATGTAGATAGACGATAGTAACAGGACCTCTGACAAGACATGACATTGGTAGATAGACGATAGTAACAGGACCTCTGACAAGACATGACATTGGTCGATAGACGATAGTAACAGGACCTCGGACAAGACATGACATTGGTCGATAGACGATAGTCTAATGACCTCTGACAAGACATCTACAATAGTTATGGCATATAGTGGATAGTATAGTCCAATCATCAGTAAATTACTGACATGATGGTTGTTAAAATGAGCATGCCCTGTATCTATAGCTAGACTTTCTGTTTATAAGTATTCGTTTGATTTGATCTGTATGTGGTAAGCCTTCAGCATATACTTCTAGTGCAATGTGTTATCCTTGAAATATCTCCCAATGCATTTTGCGACTGTATAGTTCCACACAATGAATGCAGACACAACCCCAACACACAGACACTCTCACACACTGTAAACATAAACACATGGGCAACACACATTGGTATCATGAACAGAATGGAGGAGAGAAAGACAGAGAGAGTGACTGGTAAAATTGTCTGTGTATCAGACTCACACAGCCAGTGTAACGGCAAGAGAGACGATCCCTGGCCCAAATGGCAAAGCTGTCCATCAGAGAGTACTGTGGACCGCAGGGGGGGGAAACAGGGAGACTCTTTCTTGCTCTCTCTTGCTTTCCTCCTCTCTCTCTTTCTCTGTACCTGCGCTGGTAGCACGTATGCCATCTGTAAATACAATTACCCACGGCTGCACTCAGACGACCAGTGGCTAGAGCCACCACCCAGCCCAGCGAAAAGGTAAAAGGAGGAAAAAAGTGAGGGAAAAATGAAAGGAGGAAACTGTCTGTTCCCTGTTACATAGTAAATGAGGTCAGGGTGATGGTGGGTGGCAGAGGGAGGGAAGAGGTGGAGGAGGCACGAAGATTCCTCATGTTGAAGGGGTTTCAAGTTAGGAAGAAACTGGTGGGGGGGGGGGGGGGATCTTCCACTGGGATGGTCAAACTTGTTCTGGCTGCAGGTATTTTCCCAAGGAAGAGTGCACATCTGCTTGGGTCTGTTCGTGTGTATGTGTGTGTGACTGTGACTGTGTGGTGTGCCTGTTCACTTGACAGCAATTACACACAGACTTATGGACGCACTGTCCTTACCAGCTGTGTGCTCTGCACAGAACCGTAACTAGATATCTTTATATATGTATTTTGATGAGCTGATCTGCATACTGAACAAAGCTGCCGTGGAAACCCTTACTCACACACGTATAAGCTCCCGGAAAGCATATTATCTAGTCGCTTATCCTGTCCCGCTGGCCCACCTGTCACTAGCCTAACAAAGACCCCGCAAGTGTAAATTGACCCTTACAGAGGTGGTCCGTCTTCAGCCGATCGATTCCAGAACAGTCCCCGAACCAGCAGACCTCCCCCCGTACTGTATTGTGTTCCCGGATCACACGCCGGCACAATGGAGCTAAGAATAGGAGGCAGAGACGTTCAAATAAAAGCCCTCCCTCCCGCAGCATCGCCCCAGATGTCTATAACAGAGCCCATCCAGGAAGAACAGGCCCCAGCTATAAATACACTCCATCTTTCCAACAGCCTTCTACTCAACATAGGCCATCTAATAGGAGCTATGACGGTTGTCTTAGAGCTATATGGTACCACTCAAATCACATCAAATTTGATTTTGTAGCATGCGCTGAATGCAACCTTGCTGTGAAACGCCCTTAACCAACAATGCAGTTGGAGCTCAAAGCAGAGTTAAGAAAATGTTTACTAAATAAACTAAAGTAAGAAATAAAATAAAAAGTAACACAATAACGAGTTCTTGCACAAGGGGTACGGTACCAAGTCAATGTGCGCGGGGGGGGGGGGGGCAATTCGAGGCAATTTGTACGGTAATGTGGGAGAGTAAGTGAATGGGTGCTAATGGGACTGAGGTTTGGGGTGAAGGAGGGAGGAAGTGGCTCTTCCCTGAATTTGTTTAAGTTCCTCCTCTGCGGTGCATGTCTTGCTTCATTCCAATGTTTCAACTTTATAGTAGGATGATAACACAACATTACTGTGTTATTATTTCAACACACACACACGCACACACACACACACACACACACACACACACACACACACACACACACACACACACACACACACACACACACACACACACACACACACACACACACACATACACACACTCTCTGTCCCCCAAAGAGAACTGCATCCTCCTAGTAACACAGAGGTCAGGGCAATAGTTAGAGGAAAATATGTTGTTTTTTGTTCCATCAGTCCACAGTCCAATAATGTTTTGCATGTCAGTAATCAAGTTTTCAAGATATTTAGTATATGCCTGGATATGACTGGATATGGATATGACTGGATGTGACTCATACCGTCTGTGTTTCTGGATATGACTGATACCTGCTGTATTTCTGGATATGACTGATACCTGCTGTGTTTCTGGATATGACTGATACCTGCTGTGTTTCTGGATATGACTGATACCTGCTGTATTTCTGGATATGACTGATACCTGCTGTAATTCTGGATATGACTGATACCTGCTGTATTTCTGGATATGACTGATACCTGCTGTATTTCTGGATATGACTCATACCGGCCATATTTCTGGATATGACTGATACCGGCAGTATTTCTGGATATGACTGATACCTGCTGTATTTCTGGATATGACTGATACCTGCTGTATTTCTGGATATGACTGATACCTGCTGTATTTCTGGATATGACTCATACCGGCTGTATTTCTGGATATGACTGATACCTGCTGTATTTCTGGATATGAATCATACCGGCTGTATTTCTGGATATGACTGATACCTGCTGTATTTCTGGATATGACTGATACCTGCTGTATTTCTGGATATGACTGATACCGGCTGTATTTCTGGATATGACTGATACCTGCTGTATTTCTGGATATGAATCATACCGGCTGTATTTCTGGATATGACTGATACCTGCTGTATTTCTGGATATGACTGATACCGGCTGTATTTCTGGATATGACTGGTACCTGCTGTGTTTCTGGATATGACTGACACCGGCTGTATTTCTGGATATGACTGATACCGGCTGTATTTCTGGATATGACTGATACCTACTGTATTTCTGGATATGAATCATATCGGCTGTATTTCTGGATATGACTGATACCTGCTGTATTTCTGGATATGACTGATACCTGCTGTATTTCTGGATATGACTGATACCTGCTGTATTTCTGGATGTGACAGATACCTGCTGTGTTTCTGGATATGACTGATACCTGCTGTATTTCTGGATATGACTGATACCTGCTGTATTTCTGGATATGACTGATACCGGCTGTGTTGCTGGATATGACTGATACCTGCTGTATTTCTGGATATGACTGATACCTGCTGTATTTCTGGATATGACTGATACCTGCTGTATTTCTGGATGTGACAGATACCTGCTGTATTTCTGGATATGACTGATACCTGCTGTGTTTCTGGATATGACTGATACCTGCTGTATTTCTGGATATGACTGATACCTGCTGTATTTCTGGATATGACTGATACCGGCTGTGTTGCTGGATATGACTGATACCTGCTGTATTTCTGGATATGACTGATACCGGCTGTATTTCTGGATATGGCTGATACCTGCTGTATTTCTGGATATGACTGATACCGGCTGTATTTCTGGATATGACTGATACCGGCTGTGTTTCTGGATATGACTGATACCTGCTGTATTTCTGGATATGACTGATACCTGCTGTATTTCTGGATATGACTGATACCGGCTGTATTTCTGGATAAGACTGATACCTGCTGTATTTCTGGATATGACTGATACCTGCCGTATTTCTGGATATGACTGATACCTGCTGTATTTCTGGATATGACTGATACCGGCTGTATATCTGGATTTGACTCTTACCGGCTGTATATCTGGATATGATTGACACCGGCTGTATTTCTGCATATGACTCATACCGGCTGTATTTCTGGATATGACTGATACCTGCTGTATTTCTGGATATGACTGATACCGGCTGTATATCTGGATATGACTCTTACCGGCTGTATATCTTGATATGACTGACACCGGCTGTATTTCTGGATATGACTGATACCTGCCGTATTTCTGGATATGACTGATACCGACTGTATATCTGGATATGACTGATACCTGCTGTATATCTGGATATGACTCTTACCGGCTGTATATCTGGATATGACTGACACCGGCTGTATTTCTGGATATGACTGATACCTGCCGTATTTCTGGATATGACTGATACCTGCTGTATATCTGGATATGACTGATACCGGCTGTATATCTGGATATGACTGATACCGGCTGTATATCTGGATATGACTGACACCGGCTGTATTTCTGGATATGACTGATACCTGCTGTATATCTGGATATGACTGATACCGGCTGTATTTCTGGATATGACTGATACCTGCTGTATTTCTGGATATGACTGATACCGGCTGTATTTCTGGATATGACTGATACCTGCTGTATTTCTGGATATGACTGATACCGGCTGTATTTCTGGATATAACTGATACCTGCTGTATTTCTGGATATGACTGATACCTGCTGTATTTCTGGATATGACTGATACCTGCTGTATTTCTGGATATGACTGATACCTGCTGTATTTCTGGATATGACTCATACTGGCTGTACCGTCGTGGCCAAAAGTTTTGAGAATGACACAAATATTAATTTTCACAAAGCTTGCTGCTTCAGTGTCTTTAGATATTTTTGTCAGATGTTTCTATGGACCACTGAAGTATAATTCCAAGCATTTCATAAGTGTCAAAGGCTTTTATTGACAATTACATGAAGTTGATGCACAGAGTCAATAATTGCAGTGTTGACCCTTCTTTTTCAAGACGTCTGCAATCCACCCTGGCATGCTGTCAATTAACTTCTGGGCCACATCCTGACTGATGGCAGCCCATTCTTGCATAATCACTGCTTGGGGTTTGTCAGAATTTGTGTTTTTTTGTTTGTACACCCGCCTCTTGAGGATTGACCACAAGTTCTCAATGTGATTAAGGTATGAGGAGTTTCCTGGCCATGGACCGAAAATATTTATGTTTTGTTCCCCGAGCCACTTAGTTATCACTTTTGCCTTATGGCAAGGTGCTCCATCATGCTGGAAAAGGCATTGTTCGTCACCAAACTGTTACTGGATGGCTGGGAGAAGTTGCTCTCGGAGGATGTGTTGGTACCATTCTTTAGTCATGGCTGTGTTCTTTGGCAAAATTGTGAGTGAGCCCACTCCCTTGTCTGAGAAGCAACCCCACACATGAACAGTCTCAGGATGCTTTACTGTTGGCATGACACAGGACTTATGGTAGTGCTCACCTTGTCTTCTCCGGACAAACGTATTTCCGGATGCCCCAAACAATCGTAAAGGGGATTCATCAGAGAAAATGACTTTACCTCAGTCCTCAGCAGTCCAATCCTGGTACCTTTTGCAGAATATCAATCTGTCACTGATGTTTTTTCTGGAGAGAACTGGCTTCTTTGCTGCCCTTCTTGACACCAGGCCATCCTCCAAAGGTCTTCGCCGCACTGTGCGTGCAGATGCACTCACACCTAACTGCTGCCATTCCAGAGCAACCTCTGTACTGGTGGTGCCCCAATCCCACAGCTGAATCAACTTTAGGAGACGGTCCTGGCGCTTGCTGGACTTTCTTGGGTGCCCTGAAGCCTTCATCACAACAATTGGACCGCTCTCCTTGAAGTTCTTGATGATCCGATAAATGGTTGATTTTCGGTATGCCTTACACCGGCTGTATTTCTGGATATGCCTCACACCGGCTGTATTTATATATATGCCTCACACCGGCTGTATTAATATATATGCCTCACACCGGCTGTATTTATATATATGCATCATACCGGCAGTATTTATATGTATGCCTCACACCGGCTGTATTCATATATATATATATATATATGCCTCACACCGGCTGTATTTATATATATGCCTCACACCGGCTGTATTTATATGTATGCCTCACACCGGCTGTATTCATATATACTTATATATGCATCACACCGGCTGTATTTATATATATGCCTCACACCGGCTGTATTTATATGTATGCCTCACACCGGCTGTATTTCTGGATATGCCTCATACCGGCTGTATTTCTGGATATGCCTCATACCGGCTGTATTTATATATATGCCTCACACCGGCTGTATTTATATATATATGCATCATACCGGCAGTATTTATATATATGCCTCACACCTGCTGTATTTATATATATGCCTCACACCGGCTGTATTTATATATATGCCTCGCACCGGCTGTATTTATATATATGCCTCACACCGGCTGTATTTATATATATGCATCACACCGGCTGTATTAATATATATGCCGAACACCGGCTGTACTTATATATATGCCTCACACCGGCTGTACTTATATATATGCCTCACACCGGCTGAATTTCTGGATATGCCTCACAACGGCTGAATTTCTGGGTATGCCTCACACCGGCTGTATTTATATATATGCCTCACACCGACTATATTTATATATATGCCTCACACCGGCTGTATTTATATATATGCATCATACCGGCTGTATTTATATATATGCCTCACACCGGCTGTATTTATATATATGCATCATACCGGCAGTATTTATATGTATGCCTCACACCGGCTGTATTAATATATATGCCTCACACCGGCTGTATTTATATATATGCATCATACCGGCAGTATTTATATGTATGCCTCACACCGGCTGCATTCATATATATGCCTCACACCGGCTGTATTTATATGTATGCCTCACACCGGCTGTATTCATATATATATATATGCATCACACCGGCTGTATTTATATATATGCCTCACACCGGCTGTATTTATATGTATGCCTCACACCGGCTGTATTTATATATATGCCTCACACTGTCTGTATTTATATGTATGCCTCACACCGGCTGTATTTATATATATGCCTCACACCGGCTGTATTTATATGTCTGCCTCACACCGGCTGTATTCATATATATATATATATATGCATCACACCGGCTGTATTTATATATATGCCTCAAACCGGCTGTATTTATATGTATGCCTCACACCGGCTGTATTTCTGGATATGCCTCATACCGGCTGTATTTCTGGATATGCCTCATACCGGCTGTATTTATATATATATGCCTCACACCGGCTGTATTTATATATATATGCATCATACCGGCAGTATTTAAATATATGCCTCACACCTGCTGTATTTATATATATGCCTCACACCGGCTGTATTTATATATATGCCTCTCACCGGCTGTATTTATATATATGCCTCACACCGGCTGTATTTATGTATATGCATCACACCGGCTGTATTAATATATATGCCTCACACCGGCTGTACTTATATATATGCCTCACACCGGCTGTACTTATATATATGCCTCACACCGGCTGAATTTCTGGATATGCCTCACACCGGCTGAATTTCTGGGTATGCCTCACACCGGCTGTATTTATATATATGCCTCACACCGACTGTATTTATATATATGCCTCACACCGGCTGTATTTATATATATGCATCATACCGGCTGTATTTATATATATGCCTCACACCGGCTGTATTTATATATATGCCTCACACCGGCTGTATTTATATATATGCCTCACACCTGCTGTATTTATATATATGCCTCACACCGGCTGTATTTATATATATGCCTCGCACCGGCTGTATTTATATATATGCCTCACACCGGCTGTATTTATATATATGCATCACACAGGCTGTATTAATATATATGCCTCACACCGGCTGTACTTATATATATGCCTCACACCGGCTGCATTTCTGGATATGCCTCACACCGGCTGAATTTCTGGGTATGCCTCACACCGGCTGTATTTATATATATGCCTCACACCGGCTGTATTTATATATATATGCCTCACACCGGCTGTATTTATATATATGCCTCACACCGGCTGTATTTATATATATGCCTCACACCGGCTGTATTTATATATATGCATCACACCGGCTGTATTTATATATATGCCTCACACCGGCTGTACTTATATATATGCCTCACACCGGCTGAATTTCTGGGTATGCCTCACACCGGCTGTATTTATATATATGCCTCACACCGGCTGTATTTATATATATGCCTCACACCGGCTGTATTTATATATATGCCTCACACTGGCTGTATTTATATATATGCCTCACACTGGCTGTATTTATATATATATATGCCTCACACCGGCTGTATTTATATATATGCCTCACACTGGCTGTATTTATATATATATATATGCCTCACACCGGCTGAATTTCTGGGTATGCCTCACACCGGCTGTATTTATATATATGCCTCACACCGGCTGTATTTATATATATGCCTCACACTGGCTGTATTTATATATATGCCTCATACCGGCTGTATTTATATATATGCCTCACACCGGCTGTATTTCTGGATATGCCTCATACCGGCTGTATTTATATATATGCCTCACACCGGCTGTATTTCTGGATATGACTCATATCGGCTGTATTTGTATATATTCATCATACTGGCTGTATTAACAGTGCGTTCGGAAGTATTCAGACCTCTTGAATTTTTCCACATTTTGTTGCGTTACAGCCCTATTCCAAAATGTTTATTTTTTATTTTTTTTTATTATCTAATCAATCTACACAATACCCCATAATGACAAAGCATTATGGGGTATTTATATATTTTTGCAAATGTATTATAAAGAAAAAACAGAAATAAATTATTTAAATAAATATTCAGACCATTTGACATGAGACTTGAAATTGAGCTCAGGTGCATCCTGTTTCCATTGATCATCATTGAGATGTTTCTACAACTTGATTGGAGTCCACCTGTTGTACATTCAATTGATTGGACATGATTTGGAAAGGCACACACACCTGTCTATATGAGGCCCCACAGTTGACAGTGCATGCCAGAGCATAAACCAAGCCATGAGGTCAAAGGAATTGTCTGCTCCGAGACCATCCCTGCCGTAAAGCATGGGGATGTTTTTCAGCATCAGGTACTGGGAGACTAGTCCGGATCGAGGGTATGATGACTGGAGCAAAGTACAAAGAGATCCTTGATGAAAACCTGCTCCAGTGTGCTCAGGACCTCAGACTAGGGCGGATGTTTACCTTCTAACAGGACAACGAATCCAAGCACACAGCCAAGACAGTGCAAGGAATGGCTTCGGGGCTTTGAATGTCCTTGAGTGGCCCAGCCAGAGCCTGGACTTGAAGCTAATCGAACATCTCTGGAAAGACCTGAAAATAGCTGTGCAGCGATGCTCCCCACCCAACCTTGACAGAGCTTGAGAGGATCTGCAGAGATGAATGGGAGAATCTTCCCAAATACAGGTGTGCCAAGATTGTAGCGTCGTACCCAAGGAGACTCAAGACTGTAACTGTTGCCAAAGTTGCTTCAACAAAGTACTGAGTAGAGGGTCTGAATACTTATGTAAATGTGATATATCTGTGTTACATTTTCAATACATTTGCAAAAAAATTCTAACAAACTCTTTTTGCTTTGTCATTGTGGGTATTGTGTGTAGATTGATGAGGGGGGGAAACATATTCATCAATTTTAGAATAAGGCTGTGATGTAACAAAATGTGGAAAAAGTCAAGGAGTCTGAATACCTTCTGAATGCACTGTATGCATCATACCAGCTGTATGTATTTTGAAAGTTATGCATCTTGAAATCTTGATATCCGTCATGCAAAACGTTTTGGGACTATATCAACAATGGACTAATGACACAAATGCCCCAAAAATAATAGTTTCTCATTTGAGAGACCAGCCCGATAGCCAGCTAACAAGACCATCAGTGTACAACACCCCCAACGTCCCTGGTCTGTGTCCAGACACTATCCACAGCCTCTTATTCGCCTCTATCTGGTCATCCAGCAGTCCCCGTATACATGGGTTCCTCTTGGCAAGATAATGGAGAGTAATTCCATTACCCCGGGCCTGGATCCCTTGTGTGTTTCCTGCAGACCCCCTCCTCGCCCTCCTAATGTGCTCATTTCCTCCTTCTAATAGGGCTGGGTGTCTGTGGAGCCCCTGGGAAAATGAGGGAGAAAGAGTACAGGTGTAGGATCTTAATTTGATGCCGAGGATTTTCCTGCACAACAGGAAACGCAAACCTATAGTGTATCCAAGGTCTAAAAAGGCTTCTAAAGATGTCCATTAATTATAATCCACATAATAATTCACATTTCCTGTTACTGTAGGATTATTTTCCAGCTGTAGCGAACAAGCTCAAATTAAGATCCTGCATCTGTAGGAGAGGGAGGGAGAATGGGAGAGGGTGAAAGGCAATGTGGTTTGGTGCAATGAGATGGGGGGATAGAGAGAGAGTCTTCATGGAAAGGTAATAAAAAGAGGGAGAATGATGGGTGCTGTTGTCTCTATCATATAGGTCATCTCAGTGAGAGGAGGCTGGTTGGAGGAGCTATAGGAGGACGGGCTGATTGTAATGGCTGGAATGGAATAAATGGAACGATACCAAACACATCAAACAAATGGAAACCACATGTTTGACTTCGTTCCATTCTAGCCAATACAATGACCCCGTCCTCTTATAGCTCATCCCACCACCCTCCTTTGATCTCAGGGTACTGCTTCTTCCAATGGAAAAGCCATGTGTACAGTGTGAGGGTATAGAGCGGGGGTTTTCAAATCTTACCCTGCGAGGTCCGGACTACTGCTGATTTTCATTAATTGCACCCACCAGGTCTAAATTAGACCCTGATTACAGGGGAACGATGGGGAGAAAAAAGCAGTGGAACTGGCTTCGAGGTCCAGAGTTGAATATGAGTGTAGAGTGTTACGGAGCTATAGGGGGATATGGCTATCAGGAAGCTGTTTGCTTGGGATTATAACTCCAATCCAAGAAAGTCATTACCAGTGTTCAGAAACACTGGCTTCTAGGGATGTGATACGAGGGGTTCTATGATGATGGTGATGATGATCACTATGATGATGATCACTATGATGATGGTGGTGATGATGCTGATCACTATGATATGATGGTGGTGATGATGATGACCACTATAATGATGAAGATGATCACTACGATGATGGTGGTGATGATGATGATCACTATGATGATGATGATGGTGATGATGATCACTATGATGATGGTGATTATGTGATGATCACAATGGTGATGGTGGTGATGAGGATCACTATGATTATGGTGATGGTGGTGGTGGTGATGATGATGCTCATGATGATGATGGTGGTGATGATGAACACTATTATGGTGATGATGATCATCATTATGATGGTGGTTATGACTATGATAATGGTGATGATGATGATGATCATTATGATGATGAGATGATGATGATCACTATGATGATGGTGATGGTGGTGATGATGATCACTATGATGATGATGGTGGTGGTGATGATGATCACTATGATGATGGTGATGGTGGTGATGATTATCACTATGATGATGATGATGGTGGTGGTGATGATGATGATCACTATGATGATGGTGATGGTGGTGATGATTATCCCTATGATGATGATGGTGGTGATGATGATCACTATGATGATGATGGTGGTGATGATGATGATGATCACGATGAAGATGATGATCACTATGATGATGAGGATCACTATGATGATGAGGATGATAGTGATCACTATGATGATGATGATCACTATGATGATGGTGGTGATGATGATGATGATGATCACTATGATGATGATGGTGGTGATGATGATCACTATGATGATGGTGGTGATGATGATGATCACTTTGATGGTGATGGTGATGGTGGTTATGATGATGATCACTATGATGATGGTGGTGGTGATGATGATGATCACTATGATGATGATGATGATGATGATGATGATGGTCACTGATGATGATGGTGATGGTGATGATGATCACTATGATGATGGTGGTGATGATGATGATCACTATGATGATGGTGGTGGTGGTGATGATGATTTGGGTGATGATGATGATTCATATGAACCACTTTTTCTTCACTTTGACAATGATGATGAGTATGGTGGTGGTGATGATGGTGATGATGATGATAATGATGATGATGATGATGATGATGACGGTGATGATGGTGATGATGGTGATGATGATGATCACTATGATGATGATGATGTGGTGATGATGATCAGTATGATGATGATGGTGGTGATGATGATGATCGCTATGATGATGGTGGTGATGATGATGATGACAGTGATGATGGTGATGATGATGATCACTATGATGATGATGATGTGGTGATGATGATCAGTATGATGATGATCGCTATGATGATGGTGGTGATGATGATGATCACTATGATGATGATGATGATGATCACTATGATGATGGTGGTGGTGATGATGATCACTATGATGTTGTTGGTGATGATGATGATGTTCACCATGATGATGGTGATGATTGTGATGATTATTTGGGTGATGATGATGATTCATATGAACCACTTTTTCTTCACTTTGACAATGATGATGAGTATGGTGTTGGTGATGATGATGATGATGATGATGATGATGATGATGATGATGATGTGGTGATGATGATCAGTATGATGATGATGGTGGTGATGATGATGATCACTATGATGATGGTGGTGATGATGATGATCACTATGATGATGATGATGATGATGATGATGATGATGATGATGATGATCACTATGATGATGGTGGTGGTGATGATGATCACTATGATGTTGTTGGTGATGATGATGATGGTCACCATGATGATGGTGATGATTGTGATGATGATTTGGGTGATGATGATGATTCATATGAACCACTTTTTCTTCACTTTGACAATGATGATGAGTATGGTGGTGGTGGTGGTGGTGGTGATGATGGTGATGATGATGATGAATATGGTGGTGATGATGATATGAACCACTATTTCTTCACTTTGACAATGATGATTATCATGGTGATTGTTCAACTCCCCTTCACTTTCTGTGGACCATGCTTAGAAAACATTTACATCTCCATCTCCAGTACAACATGGAGCGTCCGCCCTGCTCTCTCAATCACATCAGATCTCAATCCTCCCCAGCATCAAGTAGAAATGCATTGAGAGCAGGCAGGGAAGAGGGCAAACCGCCATTCAGATAATTACGTTACATTTGGGAGTAGCTTCATGCATTATCGAAGGGGAGGGCTGGCTGCTGAGTGTCTGTCTGGGCCGCTGTGGTGGTTAGGGATGATTATAAGGCTGCTCAGCGGTCCCCTGTTGGTATGGAGACGATTGCAGCCCTCTTTTGCGACGTGGGGTGGAGAGTCTGTGTGTGTGAGAACTCCGATAGTGCAGATGGTCCTCAGCGATATGCATAGCCATTCTTTCAGACACACTATCCTCATCCCTCAGGCACTGTAAGGTATTGCCACGAGAGAGAGAGAGACACAGAGAGAAAGAGAACTGCACCGTAGTAGGAAGAGGATCACAGACACTGCTGGGTTTCTGACTGGCGGGAGGGGTTGAGAAGGAAAAAAGTGGACGGGGAGAGGAACAGAGAGACCAATTATTTTCTTTATATTCAGTTGATGGGCAATGCTTTTGACATGCATCTGTGCATATGCACGTGTGTGTGTGTGTGTGTGTGTGTGTGTGTGTGTGTGTGTGTGTGTGTGTGTGTGTGTGTGTGTGTGTGTGTGTGTGTGTGTGTGTGTGTGTGTGTGTGTGTGTGCGTGTGTGTGTGTGTGTGTGTTGTAATCATCAGTATACCAGCCCATCCCTATCCCAAGACTCAGCCTTATCTCACGATTGCATCAGCCATACAATAATGGGTCAGAAAACATATGCACCCAAACAAACATGCGTACATAAAAATGATGTTTGAGGGACAGAGATACAGGGAGAGAGAGACAGAGGAAGATAAGGGAAAACATCTTAACCCTTTGAACATCTGTGCCATTGTCAGGGACTGTACCCGAGCACTACTTAAGCATGTCTCGTGTGATGAGGACGTCACGTAAAATGCCCATTACGCTCTGGTTTGCAGACCAAATTACCAAATAGCTTCCCGCAGACCGCCTCGCTCTGCCTCCCTCCTTCCAACTTCCTCCCTCCTCCGCCCATCCCCATTGAACCAACACACATCGAGGGAAATCAACTCCATCATTTGTTTCAAATGAGCAAACAGCTACTTTTTTCCAGAACAGTATACAACATCCAATCTGTCCCCAAAAGATTCAATCATCAGCCTTATTTAAGATTGCAAAACACAGGAAGTAGTTTTGATAGTCGATAAAACAAGCCCAGATGGAAGTAGATTTTGTATTATTTTTTGTCGTCAGGAGATGGGAAATGATGCTTTACCAACTGTCTTGACACTCGAACAGCTGAGCCTTTCAGCCTATAAGTATCTGCCAGAGAACGCTGTGGGGCACCCCCTTTAGCAAACACATCAGATTCATCCTCTGCTTTGTTATCAACCTAAATATAATGATTGATTGATTGAATGAAGTCATGTCTTGAGAATAATTTGTATATTTTGAATAATTTTAAATTGTATATTTTGACGTGAATAAAATGCATGTAAAGATACGTTTTATATTATACTGCAGCACGTTTTTGACATTACAAAAAAATACAATGTAATACAATTGATTCGAAGATTTGATTAGTAATTTTTTTATTTTACCTTTATTTAAGTAGGCAAGTCAGTTAAGAACAAATTCTTATATTCAATGACAGCCTAGGAACATTGGGTTAACTGCCTGTTCAGGGGCAGAATGACAGATTTGTACCTTGTCAGCTCGGGGATTTGAACTTGCAACCTTTCGGTTACTGCCGCCCAATAATAGAGTTATAGTAAGCAATATAGTCCAGAAACAGCTTCGTTTTACAAAGTAAAGAGTAAAAGAGAATATCAACCCGCAAAGCGCGCAGGTCAAATGAATTGCCGTAAACACATGCGCCGACACTTGATTAATAGTACATAACACAAATATAAAGAATAAAGAAATATTTGTGGAAATGTATGAAAAAAAGATGAATGTATTGATTGTACGGGAGACTGTATTGTGCCCTTACCCATACCTTTACACAGGAATCAATCTCCTCTTCTCTCCTCCATTATGCTCCGATATCACAGTCGGCTTCGGTGCCTTGTTTGAGCAAGACCCAAAAAGAAATCAGTTGTACTGCACACAGTTTTTATGGGCCTTGTTTCCGTGTACACCTGCCGCCCTGGCAATGTTTCTTCTCTTCTCTCCTGGGTGAGCTGTGGTGCACGGGGAGAAGGATGCTTTCCCTGTTCGACCTGTTCAGTCTCTCAGGCTTCTGAGGCTCAAAGTCAACATCAGAATCACAGGAAGTCCCCACAATGTCACCAGTTTTCAGGTTTCAGGCTCGATATCTGATCCTCCATCCGACTCCAGCTCATCCAAATTCTGTAACATCTGCTATGCTGTAAGCGTCCAATCGTTTGGTTTAGCTTGCCATTGTGACCTACACACGTTGTACATTGTACTTAGTATCTGATTTGAATCTCTCCGAGGGGAGATTAAATACCATTTCCAGCATTTCTAAAATTAGACTGCCCCAAATGATTCATAATTACACTATTGTTCTAAAATCAATTACCTTCTTCATCCCACTTATCATTCAGATCATACATGACTTGTGAAGTCATGTGCACAAATGTCAGTTTCTATCATTCCTACATCCAATTCATTCAGTGTGGAGAGAGACACATTATCACCTGGGTACCAATGTCCTAAAGCTCATTTGTCTTGTGCCCTTAACGTAGTACTAGGTGAAGAAACAGGTAAACGGCCTTTAAATACCTTTCTGTTTGTGATAAAGAAATTCTGACAACTGAACAATGTTAAATCTGAATATTTAGGAAGAGTCAGGGAAGGAGCAGGACATTGCTTTCAAAATGGCAGATTTGTTTACAAAATCAAACGTCAGTGGCCGTTGGCCTATGGCGGTTTTATTGTTAAGGATATGACAGACAATACTTCCAGGTATTATGTTTAAAAAATGTAACGGTTGCTCTGCATCTGAATTTGTTGACAACAACATGAAAAAATAAATGCTTTCTCCTTGTTTTCTCATTTCCAGCTGCTTTTCATTGGAAACGAGGGACACTTCCACCTGTCTTCTAAACACTGCCCATCTGATATTATGTACACTACCATTCAAAGGTGTGGGGTCATGTAGACATTTTCTTGTTTTCGAAAGAAAAGCACTTTTTTTGTCCATTAAAATAACATCAACTTGATCAGAAATACAGCATAGACATTGTTAATTTTGTAAATGACAGTTTTTTTTATGGAATATCTACATAGTTGTAAAGAGGCCCATTATCAGCAACTATCACTTGTGTGTTCTAATGGCACGTTGTTTTAGCTTATCCATGTTTATCATTTTAAAAGGATAATTGATCATTAGAAAACCCTTTTGTAATTATGTTAGCACAGCTAAAAACTGTTGTACTGATTAAAGAAGCAATAAATCTGGTCGTCTTTAGACTAGTTGAGTATCTGGAGCATCAGCATTTATGGGTTTGATTACAGGCTCAAAATGTTCAGAAAAAAATACCTTTCTTCTGAAATTCGTCAGTCTATTCTTGTTCTGAGAAATGAAGGCTATACTATGCGAGAAATTGCCAAGAAACTGAAGATATCATACAACTCATTGTACTACTCTCTTCATAGAACAGTGCAAACTGTCTCAAACCAGAATATAAAGAGGAGTGGTAGGCCCCGGTGCACAACTGAGCAAGAGGACAAGTACATTAGAGTGTCAAGAAGTATCAAAAGTAAAAGTATAAAGTATTTCAAATTCCTTATATTAAGAAAACCAGGCGGCACCATTTTCTTGTTTTTTAGCCAGGGGCACCTTCCAACACTCAGACATCATTTAGAAACGAAGCATGAGTTTCGTGAGTCTGCCAGATCAGAGGCAGTAGGGAGGAACATGAATGATTTCTTGGTAAGTGTGTGATTTAGAACGTTTCCTGTCCTGCAAAGCCTTCAAAATGTTACAAGTACTTTTGGGTGTCAGGGAAAATGTATGGAGTAGAAAGTACATCATTTTCTTTAGGAATGTAGTGAAGTTAACGTAATAATTGACCAAAATATAAATAGTAAAGTACAGATACCCCAAAAACTGCTTAAGTAGTACTTTTACGTATTTTTACTGAAGTACTTTACACCACTGTTCAGTTGGTGCGCCTATTCCAGCTGTTGGGAATAGTTGACTGTGTATTTCACTCAACAGTCTGGTCTACCGCACTCAATCCAACATCCTGATAAAAACAACTCCAAAATGTTTTCTCTCAACTGAAAAAACGTGTCCTGGGCACATTTTCATCTGGATGTTGGGTTGAGCACACTTCACAAAATTCAGCCTTTCTCTTGTTTTTAAATGTCCACCAACCCTCAAAGGCATTTCCCATGATAAACAATGAACAGACAATCTTTAGGGGATGAACCACTGAGAGGGAGAGATGGAAAAAGAGAGGAAGGAGCCATTCAGGTCATTAGGTCACAGTGGTGGGCACGTCAGTGGAGCGCAACACCACCATCTGTTCATGTGCCTATTTTGTTTTTTTTTGGTTCCTATGGGGGTCTTTGCTCTTTGACATTTGTCCTGTAAACCCCCTCCATCACATCCCCTCCTCACTCTCTAAGTCCACAACAAGAGGGAGGAGAGGAAATTGGGGAATGAGGGACTGAGGTAACGAGAGGGGAGAGAAAGGAGTGGGAGGATTGGGATGATGGGTGGACACAGTGGGGGGGTGGAGGGAAGACAGGAAGTGGAGCGCTAATCAAAGGCAGGCCACGCCGTGTGGAACCTTTCCCACAGAGCACTGCCAACCCATGTTTCCCACAGAGCACTGCCGACCCCTGTTTCCCACAGAGCACTGCCGACCCATGTTTCCCACAGAGCTGAAGGGCTGCCCTGCCCCTGGCCCTTGTCCCCGCGCCACAAAAATGTGTCCCCACAAAAATGTGTCCCCACAGAACCAATGTTCCCATGGAATACCACTGTGCAAAGCCCCGTGACTCATTTCTTCAGAGCAGATGACATGTTCTCCCAAATTGGAATTTCAGACCTACCAAAATATTCCCTCTCTCTTAGTTTTCTCACTCTCTCACTGTTTCTCTCACTGTCCCTCAATGTGTGTCTGTCTATCTCTGTGTGTCTCTCTCTCTGTCTATCTCCGTGGGTCTCTCTCTGTCTATCTCTGTGTGTGTCTCTTTGTATATTTCTCTCTCTGTCTTTGTCTCTCCATGTCTATCTCTGTCTCTCTCTGTCTGTATCTGTCTCTCTCTGTGTCAATCCATGTCTATATCTCTCAATATCTCTCTCTTTCTCTGTGTATCTCTGTCTTTCTCCCTTTCCTCTCACTTTCTCATCCTTTCACTCTCCTCTCCTCTCCTCTCCTCTCCTGGGTTGTGGTGGCTGTGTGCCTTCATGTCTCTATCCCACCCTCCAAACCCCACCATCCCTCTGTCCCTCAGCTCTAGGCTCCTTTCTCCCCACTCCCCGCTGCCTCTGAAGGGCTCTCTAGGGCCTGCTCAGGGCGCCTCTCTCCCCTCTCCCTGTCTCCAAATGAGCAGCCTATGATGGGGCTGGCAGTGGGTCAAACCCCAGGCCCCCTGCAGCTGTCAGAGGCTCCCAGCGTAACCACAGCCACAGCTACTTTGTCCTTAGAAGGGCCTGCTGAAGGGAAACTCTCTCACACACACACATATACATAGGCACAAGCATTTCGCTACACCCGCAAAAACATCTGCTAAATATGTGTATGTGACCAATAAAATGTGATTTGATAAGTACAGAGGATCAAGCGGCAAGTGAAGACACACATAGAGGCAGACGATGGATATGGCACCATCAATCCTATTCACAAATAACATTACGTTTGCACACATATACCAGCAGAAACAAAATTCACAAGTCTCTCTCTCTCTATTTCTCTCTCTCTCTCACACACACACACACACACACACACACACACACACACACACACACACACACACACACACACACACACACACACACACACACACACACACACACACACACACACACACACACACACACACATTATATAATGCTGTAAGCAGTGGCCCACAGCTGTGATAAACACTGTACTGAACTGAGACACTTGCTGGGATATTCTTGCAAGCCAATATCTTTGTAAATGAAGACAACATATCCAGGCGGAAGGGAAGGTGCTTGTGTGTGTGTCTATGTGTTTTTTTGTGTGTGTCTCACTGCAGAATCCAACGTTTGTCCGTAAACGTCACATTTCTAAGCTTAAGTTTAGGCATTAATTCTGAATGGTTAAGGTAAGAGTTAAGGTAAGGGTTAAGGTAAGGGTTAAGGTAAGGGTTAAGGTAAGAGTTAAGGTAAGAGTTAAGGTAAGGACGTTCCCAAATTAAACGGGATATTTTGTCAGGACAAGATGCTAGAATATGCATATAATTGACAGCTTAGGATATAAAACACTCTAAAGTTTCCAAAACTGTAAAAATATTGTCTGTGAGTATAACAGAACTGATGTTACAGGCAAAAGCCTGAGAAAAATCCAGTCCGGAAGTGACTCATCTTTTGAAAGCCCTGCGTTCCGATGCGTCGCTATTGAGGTGTGAATGCCCTATCAACCAGATTACGCTTTCTACGTATTCCGCAAGGTGTCTACAGCATTGTCACCTAGTTTTACGTATTTATGTTGTAGAATACCCGCACGCGTCTTCATTGCGCAAGTGGTCACCTGATGCTCACAGAGAATTCTCGCGTAAAATACAGAGGTAGCCATTATTCCAATCGCTTCTACTGAGAAACCAATTGTCCCGGTTGATATATTATCGAATAGATATTTGAAAAACACCTTGAGGATTGATTATAAACAACGTTTGTCAAATTTCTGTCGATATTATGGAGCTAATTTGGAATATTTTTTAGCGTTGTCATGACCGCAATTTCCGGTCGATTTCTCAGCCAAACGTGAAGAACAAACGGAGCTATTTCGCCTACAAAAATAATATTTTGGGAAAATATGAACTTTGGCTATCTACCTGGGAGTCTCGTGAGTGAAAACATCCAACGTTCATCAAAGGTAAACAATTTATTTTGATTGCTTTTCTGATTTTCTTGACAAGGTTGCCTGCTGCTAGCAAGGCATAATGCTATGCTAGGCTATCGATAAACTTACAAAAATGCTTGTCTAGCTTTGGCTGTAAAGCATATTTTGAAAATCTGAGATGACAGGATTAACAAAAGGCTAAGCTGTGTTCCAATATATTTCACACTTGTGATAGGAATGAATAGGAATATTTTCTAGGAAGATTTATGTGTCACTAGAGGTTTTAAGGTAAGGGTTCAGGTAAGGGTTAAGGTTAAGGTAAGGGTTAAGGTAAGCATTCAGGTAAGGGTTAAGGTAAGGGTTAAGGTAAGGGTTCAGGTAAGGTTTAACCTCTTGCGAAGAGCAAACCCATATCCGGGAGCGTAATCATAGCCTCAAATGCATTAGCATAACGCAGCGGACATAAATACCCCTAGAAACTTTTCCTATTCATGAAAATCGCAAATGAAATGAAATAAATAAATTCAATCACAAGCTTAGCCTTTTGTTAACAACACTGTCATCTCAGATTTTCAAAATATGCGTTACAGCCAACGCTAGACAAGCATTTGTGTAAGTTTATCGTGGCATAATGCTATACTAGGCTCTGCTGGCAGCAGGCAACATTTTCACAAAAATAAGAAAAGCAACCAAATTAAATCATTTACCTTTGAAGAACTTCAGATGCTTTCACCCAGGAGACTCCCAGTTAGATAGCAAATGTTCATTTTTTCCCAAAATATTATTTTGTAGGCGAAATAGCTCCCGTTTCTTCACCATGCTTGGCTGAGAAATCGACCAAAAAATGCTACTACTATAACGCCAAACTTTTTTCTAAATTAGCTACATGATATCGACAGAAACACGGCAAACGTTGCTTAGTATCCATCCTCAAGGTGTTTTTAACAAATATATTCGATAATATATCTGTTGAGGCAATTGGTTTCTCATAAAAAGCGATTGGAAAAATGGCTACCTCAGTATTTTACGCAAGATTTTCTGAGGGAGACACCATGTGACCACATGCTATATATGGTCCCTTACAGCTATTCTTCAATGGAAATGCTTAAAAAGACGTCACAATGCCGTAGACACCTTGGGGAATGCGTGGAAAACGTAAGCTCATTCGTAGCTCATTCTCAGCCATATAAGGAGTCGTTGGCATGAGGCGGTTTCAAAAAATGCGGCACTTCCTGATTGGATTTTTATCTGGGTTTCACCTGTAACATCAGTTCTTTTGCACTCACAGACAATATCTTTGCAGTTTTGGAAACGTCAGAGTGTTTTCTTTCCAAAGCTGTCAATTATATGCATAGTCGAGCATCTTTTAGTGACAAAATATCTTGTTTAATACGGGAACGTTTTTCATCCAAAAATTAAATAGCGCCCCCATAGATGTAAGAGGTTAAGCCTTACACCCTAGGCTTATGTACTTTGATGTGAGACGGTTTACCGTTTTTTTACCTTTAATTCCACAAAATGTGCATTAACCTCTTGAAACTCCCCATCCCGGATCCGGGATCGTGACTAAAGCCTCAGGCTCATATCATAACGCAACGTTAACAATTTCTGAAAATCGCAAATAAAATGAAAATAATGTGTCTGCTCTCAAGCTTAGCCTTTTCTTCACAACACTGTCATCTCAGATTTTCAAAATATGCTTTTGAACCATAGAAATTGACTAATTTGTGTAAGAGTATGCAAAGCTAGCTTAGCGCTATTTCATTTTTGGATGAAAAATGTTCCCGTTTTAAACAAGATATTTTGGCACAAAAAGATGCTCGACTATGCATATAATTGATAGCATTCGAAAGAAAACACTCTGACGTGTCCAGAACGAGCAAGATATTCTCTGTGCGTGCCCTAGAACGTGAGCTTCAGGCAAAACCAAGATGAGATGGCATCCAGGAAATGAGCAGGATTTTTGAGGCTCTGTTTTCCATTGTCTCCTTATATGGCTGTGAATGCGAGAGGAATGAGCCTGCCCTTTCTGTCGTTTCCCCAAGGTGTCTGCAGCATTGTGACGTATTTGTAGGCAGATCATTGGAAGATTGACCATAAGAGACCACATTTACCAGGTGTCTGCCCGGTGTCTGCCCGGTGTCCTGCGCCGAAATTGGTGCGCAAAAGTCACCTGCCAGTATTTTTCCATGGGATACAGAGAGGAAAGCAAGCTTCCACGAACTGCATATCAATGAAGAAATATGTGAAAAAACACCTTGAGGATTGATTCCAAACAACGTTTGCCATGTTTCAGTCGATATTATGTAGTTAATCCGGAAAAAGTTTTACGTTGTAGGTGACTGAATTTTCGGTTCGTTTCGGTAGCCAGACGCAATGTAGAAAACGGAACGATTTCTCCTACACACAGACGCTTTCAGGAAAAACTGCGCATTTGGTATGTAACTGAGAGTCTCCTCATTGAAAACATCATTAGCTCTTCAAAGGTAAATGATTTTATTTATTTGGTTATCTGGTTTTTGTGAAAATGTTGCGTGCTAAATGCTACTCAAAATGCTATGCTAGCTTTGCATACTCTTACACAAATTAGTCAATTTCTATGGTTCAAAAGCATATTTTGAAAATCTGAGATGACAGTGTTGTTAAGAAAAGGCTAAGCTTGAGAGCAGACGCATTATTTTCATTTTATTTGCGATTTTCAGAAATCGTTAACGTTGCGTTATGCTAATGAGCCTGAGGCTTTAGTCACAAACCCGGATCCGGGATGGGGAGTTTCAAGAAGTTAATAGAAGCAGACATTTATCTATAGTACTTTACAAGAAACCGTACAACGTCCATTTTGTGATGGTTAAAAAAAGTGTTGTTTTTTGTCTTCAAAAATGTTATAGATCCAGTTCAGGCGTGTTCAGGTGAATCCGTTAACCTGTCTGGCCCACCCGGGATGCAACCGCACCCCCTGCCAACAATAAATGCAAAGGCGCTATGCCAAATGCTAATAGCACTCGTTAAAACTCAAACGTTCATTAAAATTCACATGCAGGGTAGTCAATTCAAGCTACACTCGTTGTGAATCAAGCCAATGAGTCAGATTTGTAAAATGCTTTTCGGCGAAAGCATGAGTAGCTATTATCTGATAGCAGGCAACACGCCGAAATACCAGAAGGGACGTAAACAAAGGAATTAGCGTAGCCGGCGCTACACAAAACGCAGAAATAAAATATAAAACATTCATTACCTTTGAAGAGATTCTTTGTTGGCACTCCTATAGGTCCCATAAACATCACAATTGGGTCTTTTTTTTCAATTAAATCGGTCCTTGTGTGCCCAAAATGTCAATTTATGAACACCGTCAGATCCAGTAAAAACACATTTTTTAAACGCAACGTTATTTTTTAAAATTAAAAAGTTGCCTATAAACTTTGATAAAACACTTCAAACTACTTCTGTAATCCAACTTTAGGTATTACTAAACGTTAATAAACGATCAAATTGATCACGGAGCGATCTGTATTCAATAAGCACGAGTTTGGGAAACATAACTAACTTTTCCGGTTCCATTGTTTACAGCTGTGGACTTGACAACCGGATGTGGCTATTACTCAGATGACCAGCGATTTAGTTGAACCGAAGTCACAACACTGGCGACATCGTGTGGAAGCTGTAGGAACTGTAATCTCACCCTTAATTATTTTTCCTTCCAATAGACAAAACATTGGCTGGCGGATTGATTTTTTCTTCGTCGATTTAGTGACCAGGTTTTCTGGCGATTTTGACCACGGAACTCATTCTGTTATAGTCACAGACACTATTGAACCAGTTCTAGAAACTTCAGAGTGTTTTCTATGCACACATACTAATCATATGCATATACTATATTCCTGGCATGAGTAGCAGGACGTTGAAATGTTGCGCGATTTTTAACAGAATGTTGAAAAAAGTAGCCCAATCTCTAAGAGGGTTTACTAAGGGTTAATGTTTGGTATAGGGTTAAAACAAACCAAAAATATGCAAGTGCCTAAAACTGGGATTGAACACGCGACTCTCAGAGTTGGAGCTCCCAGTTTATGTCCATCCACCATCCTCATCCACAGCACCCTAGCTACATCCACCATCCCCATCCACAATGCCCTAGCAACATCCACCACCCCCATCCTTAGCACCATAGCAACATCCACCATCCCTGTATGACAGCCCCCTTTCAACACCCACCATCCCCGTCCCAAACGCCCTAGCAACATCACCCACCCCCTTCCATAGCGCCATAGCAACATCCACCAACCCTGTACGACAGAGCCCTTGCTACATCCATCTTCCCCGTCCACAGTGCCCTAGCAACATCCTGGCCTACTTGATGGTAATAGTGCTCACCGTTGCCCCTAGTGGCCAGTTTTGAAGTAATCTCAGGACGTCATGCTTACCTGGACGGACATTGAATTACCCAGTAATGCTGAATGCCAGTCGAGACAGTCTTGTGAGTACTGCCAATGCCAGCAATGTTTATTATAATGATTGCATATTCACTGGATGAACAGTGTTTGTGTGTATATTCCAGTCCAGTGGATTACAGGCTCCATGCAATCACTGGGGAATAGTGTGGCTGTATAGCCATCTGTTATGGAGGGCCCTTGTGCTGTACTTTTACTCACTACTACACACACCCGCCCTCCACATAGCCGAGACCTCATCTCACCCCGCCACCCTCCAGGGGGATGGGCATGTGGGGGTGATTGGACGTGTCAAGGCCCTGTGCCCTACAGTATTGAGTGCTGTGTCTCAGGCTAAGACAATTCTGTGCTACTCTTCAGCCCCCTCTGCCCTCCGGTCTCCTAATTCTGCCTGGGTGATGCATGTCCCCTTGCCCTGGGTCGGGCTGCTGGCTGCCTGCCTGCTTGCCTGCATAGGGAGGGAAAGAAAGAAAGAAAGCGGGATGGAGCAAAGAGGGAAAGAGAGGGGATGATTTATTTAGCTGGAGCTTTTGTTTATTTGTGCTTATCTGCGGTGGCCTGCTGCACTCCTGTCGAGGCAGAGTGTGTGTTTGTGCTTGTGTGTGTCAACCCCCCCCCCCCCCCCAATGGTTCCATGGCTGCAGCAGTAAATTGCAGCGTGGCGGACAGGCTCCCTTCAACTGATGTAGAACAGCTAGGAGTGCTGAGATCTGCATTTCTGCCAATGACAACAACTGTGTGTGTGTGTGTGTGTGTGTGTGTGTGTGTGTGTGTGTGTGTGTGTGTGTGTGTGTGTGTGTGTGTGTGTGTGTGTGTGTGTGTGTGTGTGTGCGTGTGTGTCTGGGTAGAGTCGGGTCCAAAATAATTGTCGCCTTTGATAAAATGAGCAAAAAAGACTGGATAATAATCATATTTTTTTATATTTGTTTTTATAAATAGTTTTTAGTATAAAATAATAAAATAATATAATGCACTCATTTGTTGTGAATACAATATAGTTCAGTATTTGTATTATTTATTTTATACAGTCTTTTCTGCTCTTCTTTATCAACTGAGTCAATAATTATAGACCTGATTATGGTGATATGTCTGGGTTCGTGTCTGTGTCTGGGTTCGTGTCTGTGTCTGGGTTCATGTCTGTGTCTGGGTGCATGTCTGTGTCTGGGTTCATGTCTGTGTCTGGGTTCAAGTCTGTGTCTGGGTTCATGTCTGTGTCTGGGTGCATGGCTGTGTCTGGGTGCATGTTTGTGTCTGAGTGCATGTCTGTGTCTGGGTTCATGTCTGTGTCTGGGTTCATGTCTGTGTCTGGGTTCATGTCTGTGTCTGGGTGCATGTCTGTGTCTGGGTGCATGTCTGTGTCTGGGTTCATGTCTGTGTCTGGGTTCGTGTCTATGTCTGGGTGCATGTCTGTGTCTGGGTGCATGTCTGTGTCTGGGTGCATGTCTGTGTCTGGGTGCATGTCTGTGTCTGGGTGCATGTCTGTGTCTGGGTGCATGTCTGTGTCTGGGTGCATGTCTGTGTCTGGGTGCATGTCTGTGTCTGGGTGCATGTCTGTGTCTGGGTGCATGTCTGCGTCTGGGTGCATGTCTGTGTCTGGGTGCATGTCTGTGTCTGGGTGCATGTCTGTGTCTGGGTGCATGTCTGCGTCTGGGTGCATGTCTGTGTCTGGGTGCATGTCTGCGTCTGGGTGCATGTCTCTGTCTGGGTTCATGTCTGTGTCTGGGTTCATGTCTGTGTCTGGGTGCATGTCTGTGTCTGGGTTCATGTCTGTGTCTGGGTTCATGTCTGTGTCTGGGTTCATGTCTGTGTCTGGGTGCATGTCTGTGTCTGGGTGCATGTCTGTGTCTGAGTGCATGTCTGTGTCTGGGTTCGTGTCTGTGTCTGGGTTCATGTCTGTGTCTGGGTTCATGTCTGTGTCTGGGTGCATGTCTCTGTCTGGGTGCATGTCTGTGTCTGGGTTCATGTCTGTGTCTGGGTGCATGTCTGTGTCTGGGTGCATGTCTGTGTCTGGGTTCATGTCTGCGTCTGGGTGCATGTCTGTGAAGGAATGGACAGGCCTACATGTTCTCTGGTAAAGGTCATACATGCTGCATAATGTAATTGAGTACAGAGGACAGGGTTGGAGCCAACTCTTAAAGCGGCAATCAGCAGTTGAAACAATAACAAAACACGATCCCCACTCCTGTTTCGGTAAAAAGCAGATGGATGTGGCTGATAGACAGAGCTATGGATGCAAAGATTTACCATCCAGGATATCAACATTGTAGTTGTATGCTTTGTGTTGAGGCTATGCAGTGTTTGTTACAGTGACTTTGTTTGCAAATATTGGAGTTAAACAAGATTATATTTGTAGTTCTGATGGGGTATGACAGTTGAACTAAGCTCATGAGGCATTTAGAAGTTATATTCTTCAAGAATCAATGGGTACATATCATTCATTTATAAGTCCAAAAATGAATGTAGCAACTGCAGATTACCTTTTTAAAGTACACTTGTCTACTCTACACTAGCCAGCACAAGGACACTGGCTCAAGCAATATAAATCAATGAGCCAAACTTGGCAATGCCAGACCAATGCTGATTCACCGCTTGCGAAACGTTTGGATCCGCTGATTACCAGACCAATGGATCTGATACTTTGAATAAATCACTCAGAGCATCAAGTTGAAGGGAGAAATGGATTACGTTGTTAGAATACACTGTACAGCTCATTTGTTAGAAGTAACCAGAGTTTTTTCAGAGCTTTATAGTCTGGTTTTATTTTACCATCTCCTTTTGTGGTGAGATAAGAACATTTACAGACCTTAGGATTGATGCATAGTTTCATACTCAGGGTGATAACAGAGCATGAAAGGAGTATATAGTGGCTATTTACCATAGGTCTAGTGAGCCATTCACCCACTTGCCTCTCTCTCTCTGAGAAAACAACCAATCAATTTGAGATGGTGGTAAAGTTTTGTGCATAAACCCCACCCCCTCTCACAGATAACCCACCAAATAGACCATAAACCCCACCCCCTATCCCATAAACCCCACCCCCTGTCCCAGTAAATCTAGCTCTACACAACTTCTTTCCTCTATCTTTCTCTCTTCCTGTCTATCCTTCCCTCCTCTCTCTATCTCTCTCTCTCTACCCTTCCCTCCTCTCTCTCTCTCTCTCTCTCTCTACCCTAACCTCCTCTCTATCTTTCTCTACCCTTCCCTCCTCTCTCTCTCTTTCTCTCTTTCTCAAACCCGAGTCCGACTAAATAAGTCCATACCACACCAATTTAGTTGATTATTTTATGTATTTACTAACAAGTTAATCTTATAATATAAGCTACGCATCCACAAGCACAGTCTAGGCAATTGAACTTAGTACAATGAAACTGGTCCCTAGCGGGCCAACACAATATGACACGTGTTACACAAAATAGGGATTTCAAAAGAGAGAGTACACGAGAGAAAAGCACTCCTGGGTACATTTGTAAACTATGCTTAGTTTAGCCCTGAACCTTGCCCTAAACTGCCGGTCTTATGGGTCAGACTATAATGATGTAATTACGTGTCGAAGGTCTCTGATGGGGCATCTCCTCGAGGACAGAATTCCCACTTCTCCTCTGATGGCGCCACTTCTGTTGTTACCGGGTGTAACTCTCTGATTGTCCACAGGATGTCAGTGTTCCTTTTCTTGGTGGTCTGTTTCCTCGCCCTTATTCTGAAAGAGGGGTCTTCTGAGGACGGCTAATCAGTCATATAGGTGGTTCCAGCGTGGGAATGAAAGCAGTGTAGACACACGATTCCTTGGAGAGAATATCCGGGTGGTCCTGCTTGAATTCATCCTCTTAGACACAACTACTCATCCATAGCGTAGATTGTTTAAAGGTTCCTTTGTCTTCTTCAACCTCGTGTTGTGTTTTGGGGTTGCTGACTACTCAGACTTTGGCTGCAGCGCTTGGTCACCAAGTCTGAAATGTTCATTCTTAACTCACATGTTTTATACCATCGGGTCAGAAATGGCCGTTTCTGCCTGTAGGGCAAGTTGTCTGGGCGTAACTAGTTACGAGGCAAGGTCTGGATTTTACTCAGATCCAATTTAGACAACTAACTTCACATTTCATCTTTACAAAAACATTCTCTTTGATCTGGATATTTTCCACACAGCATACAGTATGCAAACATCAGGTACATATTGTGGAAACTCTTCAAGTTACAATGTTTTTGTTATAACATCGTCATTCATCTTTTTATAACATAACAAAAACGACATTCATTTTCATATAACATCTATCGTCGTTACTACCATTTTGGCTGTTGAAACATATTGTCCCAAAGTCCATTTATTGCATGTTATTGTTCTGAGGTAGGTTCTCCATAGGCCCATCTGCCACAGCTGTTGAAAGAAGTAGACCAAAGTGCAGTGTGGTGAGCGTACATTTCCCTTTTAGTTTAGTAAATGTCGCCAACAAAACAACAAACTAAAACAACTGTGAAGCTTACAGGGCTATAGTGCCACTAACAAAGATAACTAACCACACTGAAAGGAGGGAAAAAGGGCTACCTAAGTATGATTCCCAATCAGAGACAATGATAGACAGCTGTCCCTGATTGAGAACCACAC